>NC_056730.1:1117856774-1118083676 GCF_019279795.1 Protopterus annectens
CAGAACAACCATGGATGCACACGAATGGATTCTGCACCCAGACATCTTCCAGCTCATAGCAAAGACATGGGGAATGCCGGAGATAGATCTGTTCGCCTCCCCACTCAACCATCAACTGAAGACATTCTGCACAAGGACATACCACCCACAAGCTTGGAGGGTGGACTCTCTCTCTTTCAGCTGGAAAGCCCTAACAGTATATGCCTTCCCACCTCTCCCATTGATGTACAAGGTTCTACTGAAGATCAGGGAGGAACAGCCAAGAGTGATACTAATAGCTCCGGACTGGCCAAGACAACACTGGTATCCATTATTGAGAAGCATGTCTCAGGCAAAATCATGGCCTCTCCCCCTATGGCCGCTTCTTCTGACGCAGAACAATTTCAAGACCCTGCATCCCAACTTGAAAACACTGCAGCTAACTGCCTGGAAAATTCCTTAAATACCAATCCAATCGTTTTATCTCAGAGGGTGAAGGACATTATCTTGGAAGCTCGCAGACCTTCCACAAGGAAGACATACTCAGCTAAATGGAAGAGATTTCTCATTTGGACCACATCAAAAGGCTCAGATGTCACAGTGGCAAACATAACACATATTCTAGAATACTTGGCAGAATTGTTCCACAATGGACTGTCCTATTCTTCCATTAAGATTCATGCTTCAGCAATTTCAGCAGAATACAATGTGGATCCACCTATCTTCTCGCACCCTCTACTCAGACAATTTCTGAGAGGGATCAAAAATATTAAACCTCCAAGAAGACCCCCTCTACCTGCTTGGGATCTCAACTTTGTGCTGGAGAAACTGACACTCCCTCCTTTTGAACCAGCAGCATCGGCGGATCTACAGTTTCTGTCTTGGAAGACTGCATTCCTTCTGGCAATCACTTCAGCAAGAAGAGTCTCTGAGTTACAAGCATTGATGGCAGTGCAGCCATTTCTTATTTTCCACCAGGACAGAGTTTCTCTAAGAACCAATCCTACCTTTATGCCAAAGGTGGTATCTAGGGTATCCTTGAACCAAGCTCTCCACCTGCCTACGTTCTTCCCTAATCCACAGAATAGAGGGGAAAAACTTTTGCACACCCTGGATATACACAGACAACTACGCTACTACTTGGACAGAACAAAGACTAGCAGAAAAACTGACCAACTATTTGTAGCATATGCTCCTGGGGTGCAAGGAAGAGCAATTTCCAAACAGACAATCTCAAAATGGATAGGAAATTGCATTTGATTTTGCTACTCCTTTCATGGAAAGACAGTTCCTGAAAACATCAGGCCTCACTCCACAAGGGCCACAGCCACCACTACAGCCTTCCTACGAGGGGTGGCTACCAAGGACATTTTAGAAGCTGCTACTTGGAGCTCCGTGCATACATTTGCCAAGCATTACAATCTACCTTTATACTCCAGATCCAGAGCAGGGTTTGCTACTGCAGTCCTGCAAGGGATCTTAACTACACCATCCTTTTCTTAGTACCTCCTCCCCCAGATTGGCTATGGTATTCTACCCATATGTTATGACTGCAGATGCATCCTTGAAGGACATAGTACAGTTTTGTACCTACCATAAATGTAGATGTCCGATAGGTATGCATCTGCAGTCAGGATTACCCTCCCTCCTACTCCTCTGTGGTATTCCTAGGGTGCTTACCCCTCTTTTAGCTAGCTGGGGGAATCTATTATGGTGTATTTGTTTGTTTATACTTGTATCTAATTTTGCAAATGTTTGGAATTTTTCTGCATTTATCCAAATTTAGCCTTCCTAGAGGGCTCCTGGCATCTGGAGCAAGAAAAACTGAGGAAAATGGCGTCGGCTGATGCTTTTATACCCCAGACGCTCTGACGTCGGGGAAAGTGCGACATCAGCCGAGGCCAGACCCAGACTTTGGAATCCGGCCGACCGAGGGGCTGCCTGACTCAGGACAACCCATATGTTATGACTGCAGATGCATACATATCGGACATCTACATTTATGGTAGGTACAAAACTGTACTTTCCAGCATGTCTGGAGAGATGCATGCCAAAGGGGCGTTATATTCAGAGATTGGCCTAATGAGGGCTGCTAAAGGGGAGGGGCAATAACATCCCTAGACTTGGACACAATACCTTTGATGTCCTTCAAGGATGCATCTGCAGTCATCACATATGGGTTGTCCTGCCTCAGGCAGCCCCTCGGTCGGCCGGATTCCAAAGTCTGGGTCCGGCATCGGCTGATGTCGCCCTTTCCCCGACATCACAGCGCCTGGGGTATAAAAGCGTCAGCCGACGCCATCTTCCTGAGTCTTTCTTGCCGCGTGGTGCCCGAAGCAGAAGCAGTTCGCAAGTGCCGGTCGGCCAACTGCTGTAAATTCGCTATCCGAAGACTTCAAAAGCTAAGTACCCCGTTGGGGACTCTTTCTTGCCTCAGCCGATGTCAGAAAAAGTTAATTGTTTAACTTGTGGGAAACAAATACCTCATAAGGATTTCCACTCTTATTGTCTCCCCTGCTTAGGCCCAGACCACAACGTCTCGGCCTGTTCAGCCTGCGCTTCCTTCAACCGACGCACCCTTAGACGTCGGTCAGAGTTCGCAGAAGAGTTTTTTGGGGATAGTTTTGCTTACAAAATGTCGTCGGAAACCCAGACATCACATTTAATTAAGAAGCGGAAAGACAAGGACCGACACACGCTGGCCGCGGCTAGGCCTACCGCGAGTGTCTCGGTCTCGGCTGATACCGAGTCCTTGGAACTTCCGAACCCTGAAATAATACAACCGGCAGCCTCGGCCCTGGAGGCTCCTACCGAGTCGGTTACAGAATTGCCTTCTGAAACTGGTGTATTGGAATCTTCCGACACCATTCCTTTAGACAAAGCTACACCAGCACATGGTGCAGCCAGGCCTCCTGCATCCATGTCTATTAAGGCCTTCACCAGGGCTAAAGCTGCAAAACACACTAAAGCCATGCCTCCCAGAGTTTTTCCTCAGGGACCTTCTAGTTCACAGATTCTAACTCTAGCAGAGGATCTTATATCCTTAATTAGGGGCTCTCAGCCTCATCCGGACAGGGGCTCCCAACCCCCTCTAGACAAAAGGCCCAGGATGGATCCCCCTGATCCCCTTTCCTCAGAGGAGGCCTCTGTTGGCTCGGATCACTTAGACTACCAGGAGGAGGCTTATTTGGCCTACGAGGATTCGGATGCAGAGGAATCTACTCCCTCGGCCTCCCCTCCTGAAGAGCTTTCCTTTGGGGAGACCCTTCACATTATGAGAGAGCATTTCAAATGGCAGGGCCAGGAATATTCTGATTCCAGGAAAAGACTAAGAACTTTTCTTCATTTACCTCAGCATAGACCTTTGGCTATTCCTCCTGTTTTGAATGTGATTGATGTATATTCTGACTCTAGTATGACCCCTGACACTCTGCCTCCGGCCCCTGTTAAGCCCGATGGGTATTACAGGGTCCCGGACACACACAATTTTCTTTATAAGGCCCACTCTGCTGACCCTGAAACTATTTCACAGGGTCCTAAAAGGGTTGCTGCTGTTACTACTAAGAACCCACTCCCCTCTGCAAAGGAGTCCAGGGCATTAGAGAGATGGGGTAAAAACGTGTATACTTCTGCCACTCTTGCTATGAGGGCATTAAATTGTCAATTTCACATGATACAGTATCAAGAGTATTTGTTAGAAGAAATGCATAAGAAATTGTCTTCTTCTGAACCCCTTGACCGTAAATCCCTTCAGGATCTGGTACATAACTCCCAGCAGGTTAGCAACCATTTCTTGCAGTGTGGTTATGATGCATTGGAAGCTTCATGTAGGTCAGCAATGACAGGTGTTGTCATATGCAGGCATGCTTGGCTGAAGGAACAATCTCTGCCAGAACATGTTAAAGCTAAGCTTTTGGATGCTCCACTGGAAAAGCAAAAGTTATTTGGTTCCACTGCTCAAGACGTCCTAAAGAAATTTGAGGAAAAGGCAAAATCTGTACAAACAGTTAAGGATTTTCTTCAAGTCCAACCGCCTAGATTCAGCAGAAACTGGCCTTCCAAGAATTGGTCCTTTCCGGACACAGAAAGATTTCAAAGGGGCAGAAACAGGCGTGCCAGAGGTAGAGGGCAAGCTAGGGGCACCTACAGAGGCCGTCAATGGCAACCTCCAATCCAGACAGGCAGTTCAGGACCTGCAACTGCTGCACAAGGACAAACTCAATGACTTTGCTTTGACTCTGCCAACCAGGGCTCAATTAGAAGCACCTTTGGGCGGAAAGCTTTCTTTATTCTCAAGAAATTGGCGCAACATTACAAGAGACAAATGGACACTCCAAATAGGCAACGGATACAGGTTCCATTTCCACACATTGCCAAGAAGAAAAGGCATGCCAGGTCTGCCACCAAATCAAAGGGCAGAGGCTTTGAAACAAATCTCAAACTTACTACAAATGAAAGCCATAGAAAAAGTTCCTATTTCAGAACAAGGCCAAGGATTTTACTCCAGGCTATTCCTTGTTCCACGAAAAGAGCATCAATGGAGACCAATTCTCGACTTGTCCGTACTGAATGCTTATCTCATTGTGCCAAAATTCAAAATGCTGACTCTACAGCAACTCCTTCCCATGCTGGGCAAGGGGTCTTGGCTGGTTATGCTAGACCTCAAGGAGGCATACCTGCATGTCCCTATCAGACAAAGTTGCAGAAGATACCTCAGATTTCTTGCAGGGTCAGAGCATCATCAATTCTCAGCATTGCCCTTTGGCTTATCTACTGTGCCCAGAGTATTCACGAAATGCCTGGCATCAGTAATAGCACACTGCAGACTCCAGGGGATTCAAATCTACCCATATCTGGACGACTGCCTTATACAAGCAGACAACAAACAAACTTTGATAGAGGACTTAAATTATGCCATTGATCTTCTGCAGGCCTTGGGATATACAGTCAACATGCACAAATCAAGACTTCTTCCATCCCAAAGAATAACCTTTCTGGGTGCGGATCTAGATACAACCACCCAAATGGCTTATCTCACAGAAGAAAAACAGTCAACTACCGGATTACTTCAAGAATCTGACAAGACAAACTCAGCTGACTGCAAGGAAAATCCTGCAGGCCCTGGGTTACATGGCATCCTGTATTCTTTTGATTCCACAAGCAAGGCTACATATGAGAAAGCTACAGTGGTACCTAAGGAGTTTATGGACTCAGCACAGCCACAGTTTGGAAACTTTAATCCCACTCATTCCATGCCTTCACAAGGAATTTCTGTGGTGGGCTCAGGCCAGCCAGTCCAACAGAGGGTTGCCCTTCACAAAGCCAAAAACCTCCCAAACTATTACAACAGACGCTTCAGACCTAGGTTGGGGAGCACACATGGAGGCAGAGGTATCCAAGGACAGTGGTCACGAAAGGAGCTACACATGCACATCAAAAAGAAATGCTAGCAGTGATACATGCAATCGAGGCCTTCAAACTCTTTCTGCATCAAGGCCATCTACTAATAAGGACAGACAACACCACAGTTATGTGGTACATAAACAAGCAAGGAGGTACCCATTCTTACCCTCTTTGCAGACTGGCAATGAATCTATAGGATCTTTCCTTGAAACTCAATATACACCTACAAGCTCAGTTTGTGCCAGGGAAGGACAATACACTGGCGGACAGCTTAAGCAGAAATATCATGGATGCATACGAATGGATGCTGCACTCAGACATTTTCCAACAGATAACGCAATCTTGGGGGAGCCCGGACATAGATCTATTTACATCCCCCCACAATCATCAACTGAAGAAATTCTGCTCAAGGACATACCACCCACAAGCGTGGAAAGTGGACGCCCTCTCTTTCAGCTGGAGAAATCTGACAGTGTATGCATTTCCTCCTATTCCATTAATGACCAAGGTGTTACTGAAGATCAGGGCAGAGCAGCCAAAAGTGATTCTGATAGCTCCGGACTGGCCAAGACAGCACTGGTACCCACTGCTAAGGAGCATGTCACGTACGAAACCATGGCCCCTACCTCTATGGCCACTTCTACTGACACAGCACAGATACAAAACTCTACATTCCAACCTGAAAACATTGCAACTAACAGCATGGAGAATACCTTGACTCCTCCTCAGGATAAGCTATCCCAGAGAGTGAAGAATATTATTATGGAAGCTCGCCGCCCTTCCACAAGGAAGGCATATTCAGCAAAATGGAAAAGATTTCTCATCTGGAACACCACAAAGGGCCTAGATGCGACAATGATGAACATGGCACATATCCTGGAATATTTGGCAGAAATGTTCCACAATGGGCTGTCTTACTCTTCTATTAAGATTCATGCTTCAGCAATTTCAGCAGAATACAATACTGATCCACCTGTCTTTTCTCATCCTCTCCTAAGACAGTTTCTAAGAGGAATCAAAAACATAAAACCTCTTGGAAACCACCTCTGCCTGCTTGGGACCTTAACTACGTGTTGGAAAAACTAACACTGCCTCCATTTGAACCAGCAGCATCTGCAGATCTACAGTACCTTTCATGGAAGACTGCTTTCCTTCTGGCAATAACCTCAGCAAGAAGGGTTTCGGAATTGCAGGCCTTGATGGCAGTTCAGCCATTTATTATTTTTCACCAGGACAGAGTTTCATTAAGAACTAATCCTATTTTAATACCAAAGGTGGTATCCAGGGTTTCATTGAATCAAGCCATTCATTTGCCTACCTTCTTCCCAAATCCACAAAACAAAGGGGGAGAAACTGCTGCACACCCTGGACATTCACAGACAGTTGCGCTACTACTTGGACAGAACTAAGTCCAAGTAGAACAGTCCAGATGACATACCTGTGGAAGCATGGAGGTGCTTAGGTGAAATGGCAGTGGAGTTTTTAACTAGATTGTTTAATGAACTCTTAGAAAGTGAGAGGATGCCTGAGGAATGGAGAAAGTGTTTTGGTACCGATTTTTAAGAGTAAGGGTGATGTGCAGAGCTGTAGTAACTACAGAGGGATTAAATTGATCAGTCACAGCATGAAGTTATGGGAGAGTAGTGGAAGCTAGGTTGAGAAGGGAGGTGATGACTAGTGATCAGCAGTATGGTTTCATGCCAGGAAAGAGCACTACAGATGCGATGTTTGCTCTGAGAGTGTTGATGGACAAGTACAGAGAAGGTCAGAAGGAGTTGCATTGTGTCTTTGTGGATTTAGAGAAAGCATATGACAGGGTGCCTAGAGAGGAGTTGTGATATTGTATGAGGAAGTCGGGAGTGTCAGAGAGGTATGCAAGAGTGGTACAGGATATGTACGAGGGTAGTGTGACGGATACATTTAAGGTGGAGGTGGGACTACATCAAGGATCAGCTCTGAGCCCTTTCTTATTTGCAATGGTGATGGACAGGTTGACAGACGAGCTCAGACAGGAGACCCCGTGGACTATGATGTGTGCATATGACATTGTGATCTGTAGTGAGAGTAGGGAACAGGTGGAGACCACCCTGGAGAGATGGAGATATGCTCTAGAGAGAAGAGGAATGAGGGTCAGCAGGACTACGACAGAATGTATGTGTGTGAATGAGAGGGAGGATAGAGGAATGGTGAGGATGCAGGGAGTAGAGATGGTGAAGGTGGATGAGTTTAAATACTTGGGAGCAACAGTTCAGAGTAATGGTGAGTGTGGGAGAGGTGAAGAGAGTACAGGCAGGATGGAGTGGGTAGAGAAGAGTGTCAGTAGTGATTTGTGACACGAGTACCAGTAAGAGTGAAAGGGAAGGTCTACAAGAGGGTAGGGAGACCAGCTATGTTGTATGAGTTGGAGACTCATTGGAGTGGCATTGACAAAAAGGCAGGAGTCAGAGCTTGATGTGGCAGCATTGAAGATGTTAAGATTTGCACTGGGTATGACAAGGATGGACAGGATTAGGAATAAGTATATTAAGAGGGTCATCCTAGGTTGGAAGGCGTGGAGAAAAAGCCAGAGAGGCAAGATTACGTTGGTTTGGACATGTGTTGAGGAGGGATGCAGAGTTTATTGGGAGAAGGATGCTAAGGATGAAGCTGCCAAGTAAAAGGAAAAGAGGAAGGCCTAAGATAAGGTTTATGGATGTGGTGAGAGAGGGCATGTAGGTGGTTGGTGCGACAGAGCAAGATGCAGAGGACAGGAAGAAATGGAAACAGTTGATCTGCTGTGGCGATCCCTAACGGGAGCAGTCGAAAGAAGAAGAAGATTGGAATATAGATTGGAAGCTTTAATTGGAGTGCATATTACTTGTTTTTATAAAGAGCAATACACCCCAGCATTGTTTTTGCAGTTATAATAGCTTGTGGTTAAAAATGGTGAAGTGGAGAGGTTCCATTTCTTTTGCCCAAGTTTCTATCAATTAATAAGTATATTGATAGATGTTATGCTTAAAGGTATTCAGTCTTGTTATTGCAACAGCTGAGGTGTGCAATGTTTATGCTCTTAAGATTTAATATAGGAAGTTGATTGAAGGATGTTCCTTTGAAAAATGTGTTTGTTTTGGATTCAGCAGTCATGTACATGCAGAAGATGGCTTAGTGAATGCAGAAGAAATTTGAGTGAATTGGTTAGCTTAACTAAAGTAGAGGGAATAATGGACTGGGTGGGTAGGGAATTGGTTGTATTTTTAGGAGGTGAATGGTGAAGTAGTTTGGCTTGTATTCATTTTCACATATTAATAACGAAATAGTAGAAGATATCAAATATGTGGCATGTAGGAATAAAGCCCCGACATTTGCCTTGACATTGGGAAAGACGTGTGGCAAGGTATATGTCTGCTCTCAACTCTGTGACTTAGAGGAACAAAGCTGTGAATATTACTCATATTACCTGAGTGTTGAGAGTCTGATAGTGACCAGTAACTAGAGGTTCATGCCTCTGCTCACCTTTGTTATGAAACAAACATGAAGAGAAACATGGGCACATGTTCATCGTGTTACCCTGCTGCAGTCATCACACTTGGGTTATCCTGTCGTCAGGCGGTCCCGCAGTCGGCCTGAATTCCAAAGTCTTGGTCCGGCATCGGTTGCTGTCGCTTCTTCACAAAAATGTAGTAAGTCACCAACCAAGAAGTAGTATAAACCACAGCAAAGACTGCAAACCAATGAAGTTTTCTGCAAAAAGTCTTTAATAGACGTGACAACAGTAAAAGCAACTAGCAGTCAACTTTAAAACGCTTCTTCCCTGACATCAGTGCGCCAGGGGTATATAGGAGGCATCCAACGCCATTTTCTTCAGTCTTTCTTGCCACGCGGTGCCCGAAGCAGAGGCAGTTCGCAAGTGCTGGTCGGCCGACTCCTGAGATTTTCGAAGTTGAATTTCAGATCCGAAGTCTTCAATAAAGCTAAGTACCCCGTTGGGGAAACTTTTCTTGCCTCAGACCGATGTCAGAAAAAGTTAACAATTGTATTTCTTGTGGGAAGCAAATACCTCATAAGGACTTTCATTCTTTTTGTATACCTTGCCTAGGCCCAGACCACGACGTCATTGGTTGTCGGTTTTGTGCTAGATTCAATAAGCGAACTATAAAGCGACGCTTTGATTTCACACGACACTACGGTTGGAAATTTAACTACACTATGCCGGAGCAACCGACTACTGGTGTGCATAAAAAACGCAAAGATAAAGACAGGCAACCTAGATCCAAGCCAGACTCCGAGGCCTCGGCTGGGCCGGTCGCCGGTTCACCGGTTTTCAGTGAGGCGCCTACGCAGCCCCTGGCTACCGCAGAATTGGAACACCAGACTGCTAGGGATTCTCTGGCTGCGAGTTCTAGGCAGACTCAAACATTTTCTTTAGGCCCTACCGACAACACTGCAGAAGGAGAAGCCGGTGCTGCAGAAACACCTTCGGTTTCTGAAGGTGTCTTCAGACAGACTACTCTCACCATAAAATCTTATGCTAAGCTTAAGACTCCTCTAAAACCAAAAAAGACTGCACTTCAGTCTCCAGTTCAAGGCCCCATGCCTAAGAAACAGATGCTTAAAACGGCTGAAGATTTGATTTCTTAATCAGGGGTTCCCATCCCCCATCCGACAAAAGGCCTAGACAAGAGGAGGATTATGCCTCCTCAGATCAAGTGTCTATTTCCTCAGGCTCCTCTGAGGAACAGGATTACTCCTTTCCCCCCTTATGAAGATTCTGATGCTGAGGATTCCATTCCCTCAGCTTCTCCCCCTGAAGACTATTCCTTTGGGGAAACCTTACATACCATGAGGGAACATTTCCACTGGGAAGGTCAGGATTACTCCGACTCAAAGAAAAGGCTCCGAGAGTTTCTTTTACTCCCCCAGCACAGACCACTTGCTATCCCCCCAGTTTTAGATATTGTGGATGATGTTTACTTAGAATCTAGTCTAAATCCAGATTCTCTGCCTCCTGCTCCAGCCAAACCAGATAGATACTATAGAGTGCCTGACTCACACAAATTCCTTTACAAAAGTCCTGTTGCTGATCCAGAGACAATCTCCCAGGGTCCCAAAGGGGCTAAGGCTTCTATGGCAAAAATTCCTGTACCCTCTTAAAGGGACTCCAGGGCACTAGATAGGTGGGGGAAGAAGGTTCACACCTCAGCTACTCTAGCTATGAGAGCAGTAAATTGTCAATTTCACATGCTTAAATACCAGCAATTCCTAATGTCTCAAATAAAACAAAAGATGAGCACGCACCCTCAACAGTCTGAATTCAAGGAAATGCAGGATCTGTTGCATGCAGCTGAACAGGTGGGCAAACATACTTTACAATGTGGATTTGACTCCTTGGAAGCTTCCTGTAGAGCAGCTGTTACTGGGTCTGTTATACGTAGGCATGCTTGGTTAAAGGAACAAACTCTGATCATGTTAAAGCAAAGTTACTAGATGCACCCTTACAGCAGGATGTTCTATTTGGGGTTAAAGCAGAAGAAGTTTTAAAGAAAATGGAGGATAAGGCAAAATCTATGCAGATGGTCAAAGATTCTTACAGGTTCAGCTCCCACGCTTCAGCAGAAATTGGCCAACAAAAAATTGGTCCTTTCCAGCTACTAACAGACCACAGAGGGGTAAATACAGGCACCCAAGGGGCAGAGGACAAGCACAAACCCATTACAAACCTCGACAATGGGGCACTGCAACACAGAAGGGAGGAGAAGACAGGTCCCAAACTACTAGAAGGCAAACGCAATGACTTAAACCTCAAACTGCCAAGCAAAACTCTCTTGGCAGCTCCCTTGGGAGGAAAATTAGCACTTTTTACAGACAACTGGCGCATTGTCACAAAGGACAAATGGGTCCTAGACATTATCTCACAAGGATACAGATTCCATTTCCACACCTTGCCAACGATAAAAGGAATGCCAAACCTGCCACAAAATCAATGGGCAGAGGCACAAAAACGAATTACAGCTCTCATGGACATGAGAGCCATTCAACTGGTACCTACACGGGAGCAAGGCCAAGGATTTTACTCGAGGCTCTTTCTAGTCCCCAGAAAGGACAATGCTTGGAGACCCATTCTGGACCTTTCAATACTAAACACCTTCTTACAAGTACCCAAATTCAAGATGCTTACACTACAGCAGCAGCTTCCCATGTTGGGCAAGAAAGCATGGCTAGTAACGTTGGACCTCAAGGAGGCATACCTGCATGTCCCTATCAGACAAAATTGCAGAAGATACCTCCGTTTCATTGCAGGTTCAACCCATTACCAATTCTCTGCACTGCCCTTTGGCTTATCCACTGCGCCCAGGGTCTTCACAAAATGCCTGGCACCAGTAATTGCATACTGCAGACAAAGAGGAATTCAAATATACCCATACCTGGATGACTGCCTCATCCAAGCAGAAAGCAAGGACATTCTCTTACAACATCTGGCTTTTGTAAAACACCTTCTAAGTTGCCTAGGGTACACAGTAAACGAAAAGAAATCAAAACTAGTACCCTCACAAAATATGACATTCCTGGGTGCCAGCTTGAATACAACGGCCCAGATGGCTTATCTGATGCCAGACAAACAACTACAACTGACTCAATACTTCAAAACAATGGCAACAAAGACCCAACTCCCTGCAAGAAAAATTCTGCAGGCCTTGGGCTTCATGGCATCTTGCATACTATTAATACCATTTGCAAAACTGCATATGAGGAAATTACAGTGGTACCTAAAAAGCGTATGGACTCAACACAGCCACAGCTTGGACACAATGATATCTCTCATTCCCTGCCTTCAACAAGAGTTTCTATGGTCACAGGCATGTCACCTCAACAAGGGTCAGCCTTTCACCTTACTCCCAGCCAGGCAAACTATGACAACAGATGCATCGGACTATGCCTGGGCGGCACACATGGCAGGACGGTGCATTCAAGGCATATGGACTACAGATCAAAGGAATCTGCACATCAATCAAAAAGAAATGCTAGCTGTACAGAATGCCCTGGCAGCCTTCAAGGACCTCTTACATCCAGGACAGCTTACAATAAGGACGGACAACACCACAGTAATGTGGTACATAAACAAAGGGGTACACACTCCTACCCTCTATGCAGGCAAGCAATGACCTTGTGGAACACAGCACTGGCTTACCAAGTTCGATTACAAGCTCAATTCCTGCCAGGAAAAAAGAACACATTGGCAGACGACCTAAGCAGAAACATCATGGATCCCCACAAGTGCAAACTGGATCCTGAAGTATTTGCAATGATAACTCAAAAATGGGGGCACCCAGACATAGACCTGTTTGCCAGCCCCCAAAGCTACCAGCTAACAAAATTTTGTGCAAGGACATTTCACCATCAAGCTTGGAGAGTGGACGCACTCTCATTCAATTGGAAAAAGTTGACAGTATATGCCTTCCCTCCATTGCCCCTTCTCACAAAGGTGCTGCTGAAAGTCAGGATGGAGAGACCCCGAATGATACTCATTGCCCCGGACTGGCCACGCCAGCACTGGTACCCACTATTAAGGAATATGACCCAGGGCCCACCATGGATTTTACCACAAATTACTCATCTACTCACACAGCAAGACAGATTCTACACAGCCAGCTCAAAACCTTAAATTTGGCTGCATGGCAAATCACCTAAGCAACCAGCCAGCTCCTCTTTCACAAGCTGTTATGGATGTTATTCTGGAAGCCAGGAGGCCCAGCACCGGGAAAGCCTACTCAGACAAATGGAAAAGGTTTTGCGCCTGGAACCAAGCTAAAGGCCAAAATACCCTTCAGCCAGACATACCTCAGATTCTACAATATTTAACTGAGATGTTACACAAAGGGCTTTCTTTTTCATCTATTAAAATCCACGCCTCAGCTATTTCAGCTCACTACAACACGGATCTTCCCTTATTTTCACATCTACTTCTAAGGCAGTTTCTCACAGGGGCCAAAAACATTAGGCCTCCTAGGAGAGCACCAACACCAACCTGGGACCTCAATTTTGTTCTGGAAAAACTTACACTACCTCCTTTTGAACCAGCTTTCTCAACTGATTTAAAGTTTATATCATGGAAGACTGCCCTGCTGCTAGCAGTAACTTCAGCCAGAAGAGTCTCAGAGATTCAGGCACTAATGGCAGTAGAGCCTTTCATCAAGACAGAGTTTCTCTACGAACTAACCCCTCCTTTATGCCTAAGGTGGTATCCAGTGTGGCTCTAAATCAAACCATCCATTTACCCACCTTCTTTCCAAATCCACAGAACAAAGGAGAAAGATTCCTGCACTCCTTGGACATTCACAGGCAACTACGTTACTACTTGGATAAAACTTAAGGTTTTCAGAAAATCTGACCAGCTCTTTGTATCCTATGCTACAGCATCACAAGGAAAGGCTATCTCAAAACAGACCATTTCCAAATGAATAGGACATTGCATACGTTTTTGCTACACCCACCATGGAAAACCAGTTCCTGCTAGCATAAGGCCCCACTCTACCAGGGCAGCAGCTACATCTACAGCCTTCCTCAGGGGGGTGCCAACCAAGGATATTTTGGAAGCTGCAACTTGGAGTTCAATACACACCTTCACCAAACACTATCACTTACCACTTTACTCTGACTAGAGCTGGCTTAGCCACTGCAGTTTTGCAGGGCCTTCTAGCCTCCTCTAACCCTGTTTGACTCCACCTCCCATCCTTAGCTTTGGGATTCTACCCAAGTGTGATGACTGCAGCAGGGTAACACGATGAACATAGTACAGTGTGTACCTACCATAAATGTAGATGTTCGAATGTATACCCTGCTGCAGTCCAGGTTACCCTCCCTCCATCCCCTCTGACCTAACTAAAACCTTTCAATGCCTTAAAATCTGATACAACCTTTGTGCTGTATTTGCTTATAGCTGGAGGGATGTTTTGTTTGTGCTAAACTTTTATTATTGGTACTATCTACTGACCTCCTTTTGGGGGGGGGGGGGTACCTGACATCTGGGGCAACAAAAACTGAAGAAAATGGCGTTGGTTGCCTCCTATATACCCCTGGCACACTGACGTCAGGGAAGAAGTGACAGCAACCGACACCGGACCAAGACTTTGGAATTCAGGCCGACTGCGGGACCGCCTGACGACAGGATAACCCAAGTGTGATGACTGCAGCACGGTATACACTAGAACATCTACATTTATGGTGGGTACAAAACTGTACTTTTTGTTCTTTTATTAACTTGTAACTGAAAAAAAGGAATGAAATGCTAAGGAAACTTAATAACCAGATAGTATGAAGCACAAAACACTCCACCGGATTCACGACTAGTGTCTACATCATTAAATTTTACTAGTCATGAATCTGGTGGAGTGTTTTGTGCTTCATACTATCTCCTTTTATTAACTTGGACATGTACTGGTAGGGCCCCATTTCATGCCTAGGATGACATTTCATATTCACAGCATACGGGGAAGATAAGGCTTCTTCATATTCTACATTAATTCAGTTCCCGAAAGGCACAATTAATAATGCTGTGGTCCACTTTCCCCTTGCCTCCATCAAGCTATGTTTTTGATTCAGCTAATGGTATGAGACAGCAGAGATGCTGAGGCCAGGTATGTAGAGAGACTGGTTCATTGCAAACTTCACCCCCCTCTCACCCCCAAAAGGGCCCAAAACCATACCAGAAGAATGTAGAGCCACTGAAATCAGACACTCAGTTAAAACAGCCCTCTCCAAAGCTAAAAACACAGCATCAGTGGGACTGGACGGTGTCCCAGGCTGCGTCCTACACAAGCTCAAAGACGAACTAACCCCTCACCTAAACACACTGTTCAAACTCAGCCTCTCAACAGGCTATGTACCCATAGAGTGGCGCACAGCAACGGTTATTCTGCTCCACAAAGGTGGAGCCACAACAGACCCCGGGAACTATCGCCGTATAAGCCTGTCTAGCTTGGTCTGCAAGGCTATGGAACGCATCATCATGGAACTCATTAACAGAGACATTGGGAACCTCCAAACACTGGACTCTACCCAGTTCGGCTTTGTTAAGGGCAGATCATGCCTCCTAAACCTGGTGGACTTCTTTGAGACAGTTACCAAGGCTATAGACGAGGGAAAAGTGGTAAACACAGCATACCTAGACCTCGCAAAGGCCTTTGACACCATTCCCCATTTTGGTATTATAGACAAGCTCACCAGCCTGAACATAAACCCCTATGTCACAAGATGGGTTGCCAGTTGGCTCACGGACAGAACCCACATGGTGAGAGTTGCAGGAGCTAGGTCTGACTCTAAACCGGTTACAAGTGGCATTCCCCAGGGCTCAGTCCTAGGACCCCTCCTATTCGGCATATATTTCTCAGAGGTATAGGCAAGCACAGGAGGAATTTGGCTGACCAAGTTCACAGACAACTGCAAACTAAGGGCTATAACTGACTCTCTCGGGCTGACACAGACATCCACCAAAAGGGTCTCACTGAGACGGATACCTGGTGTCAAAATCATGGTCTCAAGCTAAATGCCAAAAAGTGCATAGTCAGCCCCTTTGGAAAAAACTAAGTACACACAAACTACCACATAGATGGTAGCCCCCCCTAAATACGGAAAACGTAATAAGGGATCTGGGGACCCAAGCAGATAGTAATCTCTCCTTTGATAATCACATTGCCAAAGTGGTTAGAAAATCCTTCTATGTGGCCCACCTAATCACAAAAGGGTTTGCACCCAGATCAAGAGAGTCATTGTGCCCCTCTACTCATCACTCATCAGACCTTTCATAGAGTACAACGTCCCATTTGGGATGCACCTTACAAGACACCTGCAACAGCTGGAAAGACCACAGAAGTACCTCACCAAGAGGATCACTGGCCACAAACAGATGCCCTATGCAGCTCGACTGAAGTAACTCCAGCTGTACTCTGTTGCATACCGTCTACTCAGAGGTGATCTCTGCCTGACATACAAGGCCATGTCCAACCCAAAATTGATGGACATGCTCCAACTAAAGAAAACCTTATCCCCTCGAGCCACACACTCTAGGGATATAAACCTCACCACAACAGTAAATAGGATGTGCTGGAGGGATAGATCCTGTCCAGAGACTTCCCATGCTTTGGAACAAGATTCCAGTCTACATTAGGCAGAGCTCCTCGCTAACACTCTTGAAGAGAAACCTTGACGAGTGGATGGGAAACAGAAAGTTTACCCCGGGGATCACTTCAGTGGCTCTGCTGGACAGAGGCACAGGGGACTAATCTAAGGGGGCAGCGAAAGCCAACATGTTCTGGCTAGGCTTATAAATGCCTTTGGGCAGATAGCCTAGTACCTACCGATGAACCTATGGTGGAGCAACAGCATTTGAGATGGAAAGATGAACTAACAAGCATATGCTTCTTTGTCATGGAGACCCCACAAGTCCTCCTCCCAAGCTGCAGAAATAGCATATGCAAATGAAAAGACAAGGTGAACTTCGGAGATCGGAATTAAATAAATAAATAAATAACTTGTTCATGAGGGCTTGAGTTGAGGGGATGAAAGATGAAAAGAAGTAAAAGGAGGGAGGAGGAGGAGGATGAAGGTAGGTAACAGTGTAGTTTAGAGGTGGAGAAGAGCGAGTCTGGATGTCGTTACTCTTTTTTTTTAATTTGCCCAAGTGTTTTGGGTTTCTAATACCATGATGGAAATGGGCCCCATTCCTAAGTCAAAGTATGATTAAAGTTCATGAAATTAGTATTGTTTCAATCTTTGATGGTAGCCAGAATTGCTCTTTGCAGCACCTGCAATTTGCCCAGTAATGACTCCTGCAGTTTGTACGGAGTGGAGTTGCATCTACTGGTAACATATCCAAGTCTGATTTTAAATTTCTTTTTTATAAGACCCATTGATCTTACTACTACTGGAACTGTCTGAGTATCTTTCACATTGCCCTTTTTTCTGCCTGCAATTTTTGGTATTTTATGACTGTCTCTCGGTATGTAAGACACTGTAGTCACTGGGTGTAGCAATTTCATTGATCAGTGCTACTTTTGCGTTCTTTTCGTGGGCTAGTTGGTAATGGGTGATCCCATGTGATGTAAACATAATTTTCTATGATGCTTTGTGCCTAATGTTTCCAGTGTTTTTTTAGCTACTTCAGAATTATAATGTTTGCACAATCCCTAATGCAACAGTCTTGCTATGTTATTATCGTCTTTCAGTATGCACTCCTTTTGCCAATAAAACATTACCAAAAAAAATAAAAAGACCCTTATCACAGCCAGCAACAAGATGTGCGACGGTTTCCAATTGTGTTTTATAAAACCTACATTTGTCTGGTTCTCCCACATGTTCAATGGGCTTTGTAAACCAACGAGTGCGTAGTCCGCAATCCTGGGCCGCCAATATTAACCTTCCATCCTCTGGTTTAAATTCACGTCAGTATTGAATGTTTGAACATTCAAAATTTCGAGTGTCACGTGGTCAAAACCATATGATGGAATTTTTGAATGTTTGAAAGTTGTAACGGAGATCTCCGTACATCACGGAATGGGAAGATTTCCCTTTTCTGCACTGTAGTGCAATTTTGGAGTTGCTATATTTAAAAAGCGGGGAGGTGTAAAATATTAAGTAGGTGTTTTGTGTAGTTTATTTTCAAAAGTTTGATTATTTAATATAGACCCTTTAAATTCACCTGTTCTTATCCATTCCTGCATTCAGTCCTGATCAACATGAGGTTGTTCCAAGAGTTTCTATACTTGCAACCATATTTATGTATTTTCCACATTTCTTGTCTTCTCATCTGATCCTTCACCTTATACTCTTTCTTTTGTTTTTTTGGCACGTTCAGTAGCTGCCTGATTTTTATCTACTTATGATTTGATTTCCATTCCTGCTTGATGAGCATGAAGCATCCTTCTTGTTTTCCTGTCCAACCTATTCAACACCTTTTGAGGCTAGTCAATCATTTCAAAACTGTAAGTTAGGACAGGAAGAGCAAATAGGTGTGTATAGCTTGGACTTTTTCCCTAGATGTCAACTCTGTTTTCAGTATTAATTTAAGTATTCTAAAATATTCCTTACTAATTTTTATTTGCATTTGTTAGTTTTATTGTTGATCCTTCATCAAGTCCCAAATATTTAGGGTCTATATCAGTTCACCAAAATGGCTGAAGTTCGAACACCATATGTTCAAACTTCTAACCACAAAGTACAAAAACATCGAAGTCTGTTCCAAGAAACACACACACAACACAAGCACACCAAAAAAACAGCAATCCACACACAAACACTTAAAATTCTATATCTAACCCTACACTAAACTGTACATACACTACTATCTATCCACTTACATTAACCCTAACCCTAAGGTCTGTCTCTATCGCGCACTCACCTGACCCGCACCCTAACTCGCCTATCCCGTCCTAACCCTAAAATCTGTCATTATCGCGCACCCACCTAACCCGCGCCCTAACCCTAACGTCCACACAATCGCACACTTACCTGAACCCAACCCGTAAATTCCCACCACAGTCCTGATAATCGCGAAGCCACAGAAACGACCCACCGAATTCTTTCCCAGGTTGGTGTTCCGCGGCTTCGCAATAATCAGTGTTCGAACTTCACAGTTTGAACATCTGGTGTTCATGTTTCGACGGACTTAATAGACCCAAATATTTATACACTCCCTCCTGCTCAAGTTCTTTTATATCACATTCCTGTCCCAAACTGATGTTTTCTTGGTACTGCATCTTTCCCGCTTTAACGGTTGCTTTTGCACATTTATCAAGATCAGATGACATTCTTGTATCATCTGAAGAAGTTTTGACCACTTGCAGTTGAGCTTTCAGTTCCTCATCTGATGAACTATACAGTTTTAAATCATTTACAAAAAGAAGATAAGAAGTCTTTACACTTTGTTGTTTTTTTGGGAACCAAGTTTTAGCCATGACCCTAATCTGTTAAATTGACGACTTAATGGATTAAGGGCAAAACAAAATAGCAGCGGTGAAAGAGTCACCCTGGAATTATCCCCCTTTGAATTTTTATCCCTGGAATAATGATTTGCCCTTTACCGTGCCGTACCACTGTTTTATGATGATCTTTGTGTTTCACTGTTGCAATCATCACATTTGGGTTATCTGCCTGCAGGTAGCCCTCAGCCAGCCTGAATACCAGAGTTTTCGGATTTCTGAGTCAGATGCTGTCGCTTCTTCCATGATGTCAGGGGTATAAAACTTGCAGCCGACGCCATTACATTAGCCTTTCTTGCCGTGCGGTGCCCGAAGCAGAAGCAGTCCGCAAGTGCCATTCGGCCACCTCCTGAAATTTTTGTTTTTCGAGTTTCATACCTGAAGTCTTCTAAAAGAGAAGTACCCCATTGGGATCCTTTTTTCTTGCTCTAACCAATGTCAGAAAAAAATGAATTGTCTTGCCTGTGGAAAGCAAATACCTCTCAGAGATTTTCATTCTTACTGCATCACCTGTTTAGGCCCAGATCATGATGTCCCTCACTCTCTGTTTTGTGCCTTGTTCAGCACCTGAACTATTCATTGTCGGGCAATTTTTGTAGTGAAATTCTTTCGCTCGTGATCTCTCTTCTCCAGAATGGCTTCGATAAGCCATCCAACTACCGATGCACCATTAAACCAAGAGCGTCTATTTGGCAATAAAGCAGAAGAAGACCTCAAAAGGATGGAGGAGAAAGCTAAATCTATACAAACTGTTAAAGATTTCTTACAAGTTCAGCCACCTAGATTCAGTAGGCATTGGCCTTCAAAAAACTGGTCCTTTCCAGTCCCTTCCAGGCCTTCTCAGTCCAAGTCCAGGGGCAGCAGACCACCAAGACTTCAGTCTCAGGTTATGCACAGATCTAAGCAATGGAGTGCTCCCACGTCCGAAACAGGGAGTAGTAAGCCACCAGCCTATGGTAAAATTGCACAATGACTTATTCTTAACTCTTCCAAGCCTTGCCGAAGTACTTGCAACTTTAGGAGGGAAACTTGCCCTGCATGCCAAAAACTGGGAATACATTACCCAAGACAGATGAGTCTTAAACATTGTTTCCCAGGGTTACAGATTCCACCTCCACTCACTCCCAACCCTAAGCAGATGGCCAGACCTCCCACAAACCAGTGGGGAGAGGCCCGAAAGCAAGTACTTTCTCTTCTCAGTATCAAGGCTATTCAACCTGTCCCAGCAGAACAAAGGGGACAAGGCTTTTATTCCAGACTGTTTCTGGTGCCCAAGAAAGAAAGCTCTGGGCGTCCTATCCTGGATCTGTCTATTCTCAACACCTTTCTGGTGGTTCCAAAATTCAAAATGCTAACTCTCCAACAGCTGCTTCCTATGCTAGCCAAGGACTCCTGGCTAGCAACCCTAAGCTTATCTGCACATCCCCATAAGGGATTCTTGCAGGAAATAAACTGCACTTCAGAGCAGGCTCTATGCACTATCAGTTCTCTGCTCTTCTCTTTAGCTTATCTACTGTGCCCAGGGTATTCACAAAGTGCCTAGCTCCAGCCATTGCATATTGCAGGCAGAGAAGAATTCAAATTTACACATATTTAAAAGATTGCCTGATTCAGGCGGATAGTCAGGAATTGCTACTTCAGCACCTAGCATTTGTAAAGAGACTTCTAACTTCACTGGGGTGCACCATCAATGAAAAGAAATCACAGCTGGTACCCAGCCAGTAGATTGTATTCCTGGGAGCAAGCTTGAGCACAACTTCCCGGATGGCATTCCTCACTCCAGAGAAACAAATTTATTTGACAAACTACTTCAATCTACTGGCCACCAAAACCCGGCTATCTGCAAGAAAAATACTGCAAGCCCTAGAGTTCATGGCCTCTTGCATTTTACTAATTCCATATGCAAGACTGCATATGAGGAAACTTCAATGGTACCTAAAAAGTCTCTGGTGTCAGCAGTCTCAGTACCTGGAAACCGTGATTCCTATCATTCTTTGCCTAAGGACAGAGTTTCTTTGGTGGGCAGTGGCCTGCAACCCCAACAAGGTTCTCCCTTTCATTCTACCCCCTGCCACCCAAATCCTAACAGACGCATCAGACTATGCATGGGGGGGGGGTGCACATGGCAGGGCAGTGCATTCAGGGCAAATGGAACCCAAAGTAAATGCCCCTGCATATCAATCAAAAAGAAATGTTAGCTGAACAGAATGTTCTGACAGCCTTCAAAGGCCTTATTCTTCCAGGACACCTATTGGTAAAGACAGAAAACACCACAGTTAATATGGTACATAAACAAGCAGAGGGGAATCCATTCCTACCCACTCTACAGACTAGCCATAGCTCTGTGGAACACCGCCTTGAGCAGCCAAGTGCACCTGCAAGCTCAATTCCTGCCAGGCAAAGTAAATTCACTGGCAGATGACTTTAGCAGAAATCTCATGGACCCACACAAGTGGAAACTGGAACCCAAAATATTCAAGCTTTTGAGGAACAGGTGGGGGACATCAGAGGTGGACCTTTTTGCTTCCCCTCAGAACTATCAGTTGAGCAAATATTGCACCAGAACTCCCCACAGCCAAGCTTGGAAAGTGAATACCCTGTCCTTCACCTGGGAAAGCCTCTCAGTCTATGCCTTTCCCCCTCTGCCCCTCCTCTCGAAGGTTTTACTAAAGATCAAACTGGACAAGCTAAGGACAATCCTGATTGCACCAGACTGGCCACGTCAGCACTGGTACCCTCTTTTGCGCATTCTGACAGTGCTGCCACCATGGCACATGCCTCAGATTACTTTCCTGCTCTCCCAACAGGTGAGCCAGATTCTGCACCCTCAGCTACAGACCCTGAACTTTGCAGCCTGGGTAATGCCCTGAACTCATCACCAGCAACCCTCGGTAAGCAGGTGCTGGATGTCATTCTTGAGGCAAGGAGGCCTAGTACTAGAAAATCCTATTCAGAAAAGTGGAAAAGATACTGTTCCTGGAGCCAGTCTCATGGAATGGACACAACTATGCCAAGCTTATCTCATATACTAGATTACTTAACAGAGATGCTCCACAAAGGCCTATCCTTTTCTTCAATTATGATTCATGCCTCTGCCATCTCAGCTCATTATAATACTGAGCCACCCCTTTTCTCTCATCCTCTGGTAAAACAGTTCCTGAGAGGTGCCAAAATTTTATGACCCCCCCCCCAGGAGAGCTCCCACTCCAGCCTTGAACCTTAACTTTGTATTGGAAAAGCTCACGCTTCCGCCCTTTGAACCTGCTGCTACAGCAGAGCTAAAATTCCTCTCATGAAAACAGCTTTCCTTCTAGCCATCACTTCAGCAAGAAGAGTGTCTGAATTGCAGGCCCTTATGGCAGTGGAACCCTTCATTATCTTCCATGTGGACAGGGTTTCCTTCAGGACTAACACATCTTTTATGCCCAAGGTGGTGTCTAGTGTAGCTTTATAGCAGTCCATTCATTTGCCAACTTTTTTCCCTAATACTCAGAATAAAGAGGAAAGGATCCTGCATTCCCTGGACATGCACAGGCAGCTTAGGTTCTATCTGGACAGGACTAAGCCTCTCTGAAAATCTGATCAGCTGCTAGTCAGCTTTGCTGCAGGGGCAGAGGGCAAGGTCATTTCAAAGCAAACCATTTCTAAATGAATAGCACACTGCATCCATTTCTGCTACAAACACCATGGGAAACCTACCCCACAGGGGATCAGAACACATTCCACTAGAGCTCCATCTACCTTTGTAGCATTTCCCAGGGGAGTCCCTACCAGGGACATCCTGGAGCTCTGTACACACTTTCACCAAGCATTACCACTTGCCTATCTTTTCTAAATCCAGAGCTGGATTTGCCACAGCAGTCTTACAGGGCCTGATTGCCAGCACTAATGCTTCTTAGCTATCTCCACCCCTCCTTAGCTTTGGGAATCAACCCAAATGTGATGACTGCAACAGTGAAGCACGAAGAACATAGTACGGTTGTGTACACTTACCATAAATGTAGATGGTCGAGTGTATTCACTGTTGCAGTCCTGGTTACGCTCCCTCCAGCCTCCCTGACTTCTATTTGCTTCTACCTATCTTTTTTGGTTTGGCATATCTTATACGGGGTGTTCCATACCATATAATTGCTTCCTGTTTTGGGGGCACCTGACATCTGGGGCAAGAAAAATTGATGTAATGGCGTCAGCTGCATGTTTTATACCCGTGATGGCCTGACGTCATGGAAAAAGCGACAGCATCCGATGCAGAAATCCCGAGACTCTGGTATTCAGGCTGGCTGAGGCTACCTGCAGGCAGATAACCCAAATGTGATGACTGCAACAGTGAATACACTCAAACATCTACATTTATGGTAAGCGTACACAACTTTACTGTTTCTGTAATGTAATTGATCTGTGTAGGGTGTATTTTATACATTTTTAAGCACTCTCTTATCCATGAATGTGGAATACCGTTGTATGCTTTTTTATAGTCTATCAATGCCATACTTAGGTTCTTCCCCTTTTTGTGAGCATTTAAGTGAAATTAGAAACAAAAGGATCTCTAATGCCCTTTACAAACACACTCTAACACACAAAACTGCTAAATTCACCTTTACTATCATAGACAAAATACAAATGAACAGGACATCCAAAACTGGATGGCACAATATATTAAATAATAAAGAATTGTCTTGGATAATCAGGCTAGGTGCTCTATTTAAACCAGGCCTGAATGAGTTAAGCTAATTTTTGGTTTGGATTAACTAACTGATGAGTCACTTCAATTAAGCTTTCTGGCTAATCTGTGTGTATATAAACAGTAATCAGGGTTTGCTCTGATGAATACATTTTGTTGCACTGAAGAAGGCTTGAATTTTCAGCCGAAACTGGTTTGCTGTAGATATATTTATGGGGTTTGCCACAATAAACTTCTAAGGATTGTCATCTTTCCCTTGTACTGGATTTCTTTTTGGACTTTTGGTTGCAATTATAGTTAAGGCCAGGGCAATTGAAACAGTCTTTGTGGTACCACTTTTTTTACCTTCAGGAAAGTGGCTGAGAGTACAATAACAGCTCTCACCTTTCACTCTTAGGGGAGTAACAAAGATCAATAAGGTAATTTCAAAGTGGGATTGAAGATTCTGTCTGTTGCCACTGGCAATATAGACTGTATAATATCTTTCTTCTGGTGTGCTATGTGAGTAGACTAAGAGGTGGACCTACTTAAAACATGTCAGAGTAAGACATCTCCCTTCTACTGAGTGCACAGTTCTGTGGAAGAGATGAACCTACTACAGTAGACCAGGTAATAATAAAAGCTGTCACCTTAATAAATAGTGATTTGAAGTCTTAAGCGACGTTTCGAGTTGCCTTTAGAATAGTTGTGAAGGAAATAGCCTGTTCATTTCCTAGAAGCAGGAATGGGAGCAGGTTTGATGATTGCAAGTAAGGAGCTGTGACTGTTTTTTATGGGGTTATTTATTGGGAGAATGAGTGCATGTGACTTAATTTTTTTGTGTTTGATAAAATAAAAGTTGGATGAAGTTTTAAAGCTGGTTATATCCATCAGGTGATAACCAATTATTCATGTTTGGATGTGTTATACAAGCTAATTTGACTCTGGAAACATTATTTTAGGTAAATGATGACCTTAATTGTGGGTATGCCTACGAGCAGGAGTAGTTCAGTGCCCAACCTTAACACACTATCACATGACAGAGTAAAGTACTAAAACAAATTTCCAGAAAAAAAAGCCTAGGTAATGGACCTTAAATGTGTCTCTTACACACAACTGGAAAGTACCGTTGGGCATATGTAGATAATCACAGTAGTTTGTTCATAGAATATACCAGAATAGAGCAGCCTAATACTCACTGAAAAATACATGTAGCCTTTTGATGAAACCTGATAAAGTAGTGAATGGAAAGTCAAAGAATCAATTTGAGATGGCACCAAATGTGAAAACATTTTGTTTGAGCTGAATGTAATGGCAGTATGTTTTGGTAATTCAGACTTTGATGAGGTGTAAGCAAGTAAAAAGGAGAGTACAGTAAACTCTGTTAACTGGCACCCATGGGGATTGGTTGATGCTAGATAACTGTAGTTTATGGTTGTTTGAGAGTTGCTATTAAAAATAGGCCTGACTAATACTGTACCCTAATACCATTTTTTTGGTTTTACTTGTTCTTAGGTTGGGGAGAGAGGGAATTTATTCCTGTCTTCCTTTTTAAAACTCTGAAACTCTAAAAACGTAAAGTATGTTTCTGCAGGTGGGAAACAAAGTGCAACTCATGAAAATTGTACTGTTTCTTTGATTTTTGATTTTTGGGTCTGGTTGCTTGAGAGTTCTGGGTGCTTGAGTTCCAGCTAACAGAGTTTACTGTATAGTTTTATGTGGAGAAAGAGTAAGTTGTATGATTAATGAATGTGTAGTTATCTGGAGAGTTTGTCATTTGGCTGGCATATACCAGTTTTAGAGCAGCCATGGAATGTGGTCTTAACAGAGAGACTATAATAGATACATTAGCTTAGTTTTCAGGAAGGATCATCCCTAGCTTAAACATTTGTTCTTAATATATAAAAAAAAGCTCTTGTCAGCTTTGTCTTTAAGAGTGAAGTTAAACCAGATGAGTAATGACATTGTATGAATTAGATTTGGATGACTATAGGGTGGCAGTCTAGGTGAATTACATTTGGACTAAAATTGTGTTACATGTCCTAGTCAAAGTGGCTGGTCCCAAAACTCTTTTCAGCCAGGATACTAACTCAAAGAAGAACTAAAACAGAGTAAACACATTTGCAGAGCACTAGATTTCTAAAATTTTGTAAAGTGATGAGTTTTTAAAAGCTGAATCCCAATGCAGAAATTATCTGCATATATGCACTTCAACACTGTTGCCAAATAAAGAGCTTCAAACTATCACAGCACAGTGAAGTGCAGTCTGATACAGAAACTCAATAATGTAGTACTGCTTATACTTTAAACACTTGTTTGAGTAGTGTGTTGTCCTGTTTAGAGGAGGCAGGGGGGAGGGCCCTGTGCGATATCCTGAAGTAAAGAAGCATGACTAAAAGTAGTACTAAGTTTGTGTCCAAGTAGGACTATTACTACATGCACAAAATGTATAAGCAAAAGGTAAGTGAGCAAATACAAAGCAGTGAAGTATGTGTTGTGCCCTGTTAAAAAGCCCGAGAAACACTTCATCAAAATCCTCTGCACTCCACCCAACCTTCTTAATAAAGCTGCAGGTATGATGTCCAAATCCTTAACCTACATATTTAACCTATCCCTCTCCACAGTAATAGTACCTCCTGTTGGTAACATGCCATCCTTATATCACTGCCCAGAATTCCTTCACCAAATCACTTCAACACTCTGATCGGTTTTGTATATTAAGCACTCTTGCATAAATTTTTGAAAAAATTTTCTACAACTTTTCAAAAGCACATAAATGACTACTGAGTACTGACTCTCATCAGTCAAGCAACATGGTTTCAGAAATACCTTCAGCACTAACATGGTATCACTGTCAGTAAATGACTCTGTGTATGGTACCATGAGCTCTGGCCTGTTTACTGCTGGGATATTTATAGATGTGCAAAGAGCTTTTGAAACTAACCATGACCTAGTTTTAATAAAACTGGCGAAGTTTAACTTTGGTGAAAATACTATCATCTAGTTCCAAATCTATCTTGAAAACAGGACATTCAAGTCTTTGCTAACAACCGTGTCATAAAAGAAATGTTAATACAGGAGTGCCACAAGGTTTGACACTAGGGCCCTTTGCCCCCCCCCCCCCCCCCATCAATGACTTTTTACAGAAACTCACTTATCCTAGATGTCACCCTATACAAGATGACATTCATCTTCTTGAAGCAGATAAATCCCAGCCAAAACCTTAATTCCTGTTAGTTATTCCTTTTTCTAAGCTGTGCCAATGGGCCTTAGACAATAAACTAATGGTAAATCCCAAAACGGTTAACATTGTCATTTGTTTCCTCTCACAAATATAAGCAGCTATCAGTGATCTCCATTTTTGCCAACAAAGATAATAAAATCCAGTTAGTGAATGTAGGTATCTAGGACTTGTCCTCGATCATTCTGTTAACTTCTCTACACCCAGGCAGACAACAGTTAAAGTCCTGCATCAACTCAAACTCTGCTATAAAGTATCCCATATACTAGCTCCCTAAGGAGACAACTCCCACTAAGAGAACAAGTGTATCCTTTAAGAAACACGCAAGATGACACCTTCATATGGTGCGGACCATGTTACAAGTCTGTTAAGTGAGAGTGAGTATTGTACAGAATAAGGTCAGCACTTTGGAGCAAACTCCATCCTGACATTAAATCTAAAGAATTTTCCTGGGATTTAAAAAAAAAAAAAAGACATTAAATGATGACTTCAAGGAAGAAACAACTTGCAAGTGTATCAGGGTTGATAAGTTTTTACACTTGATTCCAGCAAATGCTTCTTTGAATTGCGATCTAAATGGCAGATAACTGCTACCAATACAATGTAAAATGTAGTATATGTCTCATCATTGTAGATGTTTGTGAAGTGTCTCTGTAACTTAGCTGTATTGGAGTATTTGCTTTGTATGGACCAACATGTATTTTCCTTGGTTTTGGTTTTTGTACCAGCCCACCTACCTAGTAAACAAACAAATAAAATCCATTTTTATAATGTGTAGGTATATGCTTTGCCACTGAAATAATGAAATCTTGATTTTTTTCTCAGTCAACCTAAGATTTACCTATAGTGTCAGAGCATTTGTATGCAATTTCATTGGACAAGTGTTCTCTTAACTTGCTTTGATATGCCAGGAGGGACTTCCTATACATGGTCGGAAGTTGATTCAGATATAAACAACCACTTATTTTTAGTCTGTATCTAATTTATATGAAATAATCTGTTCTTATTTAACTTTACCCTTGTGGACAAGTCTGACTGGAACTCTGTTACGTACAAAGAAAGTACAGTTGTGCAAGTGAACTTACCATAACAGTAGATGTTCTAATTGATCACTTTTGTACCGCTGCCACTGGCCAACTTTTTAAAGCTTAAGGGTGACCTCCATGCACTCTTTTAAGAGCTACAGTGGAGTTCATATATGAAGACAGAGCACCAAAAACCTTAAGACTTTTTTGCCCAAAAATGGGAGATAATAGCCCCGAAAGGAAAAATACTAGGAAACAATAACTGTAACTTTATACACAAGAGTACATAAGTTTACATCCTGGCAATGGAAAATAAAACACAAAAGAAGGGGACTAGAGAAAGGGGATGATAGCTACTGCAGCAGTGATCTATTAGAACATCTACTGTTGTGGTAAGTTTAGACAGCTGTACTGTGTTCAACACTAGGTCACTGTTGCAGTTACTTAACATAGCTTAGAAACGAGGAAGGGAGGAGGATATACATTAAGAACAGAGGAGCCTTTGGGGAATGGTCCTAGCAAATTCTGTTCAGAACCTGGAAAAAGTTTGTAGTGCTTTGTAAAAGTATATACATAGGACCAAGCTGCTGCTTCTAGAATACTTCTAAAGTTTACCCCTTTCCCAAGAGTCACAGAAGAAGCCAAAGCCATGGTGAATTGGGTCCTTACCCTGCCTGAAAGTGACTTATTACTGTGGGAGTAACAAAAAGAAATAGCATGAGACAGCCATCTTGAAACTGGTTTGACACTAGTTACCCTTTCCCCTTACCTCATAGAAGACAACTAGATGACCTTTCCCGAAGGACTGAGTTTTCAGTAGGTAGTATCTGAGCTGCCTGTGGACATTAAATATGAAGAATTTTTTCATCTTGTTTTTGGGGTCAGGAAAAAAAAACAGATTAATAGACTGGCTCAAGGTAAACTGTGAGACCACTTCAGGCAGAAAAGGAGTTATTCTCAAACAGGGTTGCCAGACATCCCTATTTGGGCGGGACTGTCCCGAGATAAGTAGCCTGATCCCGAGTCCCGCCCTGCCGGTTTAAATCCCGGCCAGCCTCCACTTTGGGTTTTTTTTTTTTTTTTTTTTTTTTTTGATTGACCCGTATACCTGGCATATGGGCCAATCAAAAATTGCTAAACACGGAGCTTCTTGTGTTCCGCATTAAACACGAGAAGCTCCGTGTTTAGCGATTTTTGATTGGCCCATATGCCGGTATACGGGCCAATCAAAAATTGCTAAACACGGAGCTTCTCGTGTTTAATGCGGAACTGCAATGCATTAAACACGAGAAGCTCCGTGTTTATTGCGGGCAGAGTGAGCTCAGTTCTTTAACGCAGAACTGTGTTGCCGCCGAAGACCTTTTTTTTTTTTTTTTTGGTCTTCACTTTGACGCGAGACCTTTTTTTTTTTTTTTTTTTTTTTTGTCCCTACCTGCGTTGCTGGAAATCTGGCAACCGTGTTCTCAAAGAAGCCCTGTCCTTGTGAAAAATGGGGTAGGACTGACTTGCCTCAAGAGCTTGTAACTCAGATACACTCCTGGCAGAAGTCAGAGCAGTGAGCAAAACAGTCTTCTGTGTTAAGAACCTTTCAGTAAAAACTGCAAGGAGGACCCGTCCAAGCTAGAGTCTTTCCTGTGTAAAGCCTTAAACCTCCTGTAGAAGAGACCCTTAAGGACATGTCAGTATTTCAGCTACATGGCTTCTGAATGCCCATGACTTTAAGTCTGTGTGGGTGCAGTCAGGTTAATAAAATCAAACCCCACTAGCTGTAGACATGCTTTTTTTGTCTTTTTCATGACCTTGCCAATACAGTATCCATGTTGGATGAGTTAGCAGAGAAACAGTTCCTGAGGATGGTATGAAGAAAGTGTGAGAGAGAGCGCGAGAGAGAGAGAGAGAGAGACGTGTATCCCAGGTGACTGGAGAATAAGCATTCTAGTGGCAGCGATGAAAAGAGGGACATTCACAAATTGCGAGCAGTGCAGAGGTGCCAAGTTCCTGTCATATGTATGAAAGAGCTGCAGAAGGCAAATCTGTCCATCCACAACCCTTTTTCCCCATTTTTGCACATGGGGTCAGGGTGTCACTTCAACAGTGACAATCATCTAGAGCCAAGGTTTACACTGCCGGGTGACTAGCCCTGCCGCGGTAGTTCAACACTTATTCCCATGCATGCTGACACCTGTGGTCAGTTTAGTGTGTCCAGTCTACCCACTGCATGTCTTTAGAATGTGGGAGGAAAACTACGTGCACACAAGGACATGCAGACTCCACACACAAGGCACCCCAGCCTAGAATCGAACCTGGAACCTCTTGCTTTGAGGTGACACTGTCTGCTGTGCCACTGAATAGGAGAAAGTAAGGTGGGAGATGAGCAGTTTGTATTCAAATCGGGATGCAGCCCAAACAACCCAGTGTGTGTAATGAGACAGACGGACAGAGGACAAAGCTGGAATTGAAGCAAGAGTCCAACTCGAGCATTCCTGGACTTAAAGTATATGGTAATGTTCCAAGATATCTTATTTGAGCAGTCCTGCAATGGTTCAAAGTCCTGGAAGCATTGGTTGAATTGGTACAGGCTGTGTACAAGGACTCAGTGACACAAGTACGAACAGTGTGCAGACTGTGAGGGGATCCTAGTAGGATTGGCTGTGTATCAGAATTTAGCTCTGTACCAACTATTGTCCATGCTAGTGATGATTATATTAGAAAACAGCTTCGTGGGAAAAGATCAACAAAGCTGCTGTGTGCAAATGATGTAGCAATACAAGCAGACTTTTGAACAGAAATGTGTGCAGGTGATAGGAGACAGAACTGCAAAACTGACAGCACTTGGGATGAAACTGAGTACAGACAAGATAGCTGTCATGGCAGAAATGGAGGAAATCCGAATGAACTGAAAATTTAAGATAGAAGGGAAAATGGAATAGGTTAACATTTTCAAATGTCTGGGAGGGGGTGCTTGAGGGAGAAGGGAAGTCTGAATGAGAAGATCAAAGTTAGAATCGGAGGGGTTGTAGCCAGCTAGCACAGAGTGTCAGGGCCAGTGTGTGACAGAAGAATGCCAAAGAAACTGAAAAGTAAGGGGTGCAAAACAGTGGTGTGACCAGTACTTCTCTGTGAAATAATAGAGATGAAGTGCCTGAGACAGGTAGTAGGATATACCCTATGGGACAGACCAATGACATCAGAGCAGAATCCAAAGTAGCTCCAGTTGCAGGGAATGATGTTCATTTCGTGTTACCCTGCTGCAGTCATCACACTAGGGTTATCCTGCCGTCAGGTGGTCCCGCAGTCGGCCTGAGTTCCAAAGTCTTGGTCTGGTGTCAGTTGCTGTTGTTTCTTCCCTGACGTCAGTGCGCCAGGGGTATATAAGAGGCATCCAACGCCATTTTTTTCAGTCTTTCTTGCCGCGCGGTGCCCGAAGCAGAAGCAGTTCGCAAGTGCCGGTCGGCCGACACCTGAGATTTTTGAATCGAATTTCAGTCCGAAGTCATCAATAAAGCTAAGTTACCCCGCTGGGGAACCTTTTCAGAAAAAGTTAACAATTGCATTTCTTGTGGGAAGCAAATACCTCATAAGGACTTCCATTCTTATTGTATTCCTTGCCTAGGCCCAGACCACGACGTCACAGGTTGTCGGTTTTATGCTAGGTTTAATAAACAAACTATCAAACGCCGTTTTGACTTTGCACGACATTACTTTGGTAGGAAGTTTAATTATATCATGCCATCGGAGCAGCCAACGACCGGCATGCATAAAAAATGCAAGGAAAGGACAGGCAGCCTAGGAACAAGCCAGACTCCGAGGCCTCTGCTGGGACTGTTGCTGGTTCTCTGGTTTTCAGTGAGGCACCTACGCAGCCTCTGACGACCGCAGAATTGGAACCCCAGACAGCTGCGGATTCTCAAGCGGAGTGTACTAGGCCGATGCAGCCATCTTCATTAGGCCCTTCCGACACCGGAGCAGGAGGAGACCCCTGTGCCGTGGAAGCACCTTCGGTTGCAGAAGGTGTCTTCAGACCAACTACACTCACCATTAAAGCTTATGCTAAGCTTAAAACTCCATTAAAACTAAAAAAGACTGTACATCAGTCTACAGTTCAAGGCCCCATGCCTAAGAAACAGATGCTTAAGATGGCTGAAGATTTGATTACCCTAATCAGGGGGTTTCCATCCCCCTCCAGATAAAAGACCAAGACAAGAGGAGGATTATGCTTCCTCTGACCAGGTTTCAATTTCCTCAGATTCTTCTGAGGAACAGGATTACACTTTTCCCCCTTATGAAGACTCTGATGCTGAAGATTCTATCCCCTCAGCATCTCCTCCTGAAGACTACTCCTTTGGAGAAACTTTACATACCATGAGGGAACATTTCCACTGGGAAGGCCAGGACTACTCTGATTCTAAGAAAAAGCTCAGAGAGTTCCTTTTACTTACCCCAGCACAGACCACTTGCTATCCCTCCAGTTTTAGATATTGTGGATGATGTTTACTTGGAGTCTAGTCTAAATCCAGACTCTCTACCTCCTGCTCCAGCCAAACCAGACAGATACTACAGAGTACCTGATTCACACAAATTCCTTTATAAAAGCCCTGTGGCTGACCCAGAAACAATTTCCCAGGGTCCCAAGGGGGCTAAAGCTTCTATGGCTAAAAATCCGGTGCCCTCTGAAAGGGATTCCAGAGCCCTAGATAGATGGGGAAAGAAAATATACACCTCAGCAACTCTGGCTATGAGAGCATTAAATTGTCAGTTTCACATGCTGAAATATCAGTAATTCCTAATGTCTCAATTTAAAACAAAAAATTAGCACACATACTGAACAGTCTGTATTCAAGGAAATGCAGGATCTGTTGCATGCAGCTGAACAGGTGGGCAAACATACTTTACAATGTGGATTTGATTCATTGGAAGCTTCCTGTAGAGCAGCTGTTACTGGGTCTGTCATACGTAGACATGATTGGTTAAAAGAACAAACCCTAACTGATCATGTTAAAGCAAAATTATTGGATGCACCTTTACAGCAGTATGTATTATTTGGTGTCAAAGCAGAAGAGGTCTTAAAGAAAATGGAGGATAAGGCAAAGTCTATGCAGACGGTCAAGGATTTCTTACAGGTACAACCCCCTCGTTTCAGCAGAAATTGGCCAACAAAAAACGGGTCCATTCCAGCTTCTGACAGATCACAGAGGGGCAAATACAGACGCCCAAGGGGCAGAGGTCAGTCACAAGGCCCTTATAAACCTCACCAATGGGGTACTGCTACCCAGAAAGGAGGAGAAGACAGGCCCCAAGCTAGCAGAAGACACAATGACTCAATCCTCAAACTACCAAGCAAATCTCTCCTGGCAGCTCCCTTGGGAGGAAAATTAGCATTTTTTGCGGACAACTGGCACATCATCACAAAAGACAAATGGGTCCTAAACATTGTCTCACAAGGATACAGGTTCCACTTTCATACCTTGCCAAAGAAAAAAGGAATGCCAAACCTGCCACCAAATCAATGGGCAGAGGCACAAAAACAAATTACAGCTCTCGTGGACATGAGAGCCATTCAACAGGTACCTACACAGGAGCAAGGACAAGGATTTTACTCAAGACTCTTTCTAGTCCCAAGAAAAGACAAAGCATGGAGACCCATTCTGGATCTTTCAATTCTGAACACCTATCTGCAAGTACCAAAATTCAAGATGCTAACACTACAGCAGCTTCTTCCCATGCTGGACAAGAATGCTTGGCTAGTAACGTTGGACCTCAAGGAGGCATACCTGCATGTCCCTATCAGACAAAATTGCAGAAGATACCTCTGCTTCATTGCAGGTTCAATGCATTATCAATTCTCTGCACTGCCCTTTGGCTTATCTACTGCATCCAGGGTCTTCACAAAATGCCTGGCACCAGTAATTGCATACTGCAGACAAAGAGGAATTCAAATATACCCATACCTGGACGACTGCTTTATTCAAGCAGAAAGCAATGACATTCTTTTAAAGCATCTGGCATTTGTCAAACACCTTCTAAGTTGCCTAGGGTACACAGTAAATGAAAAGAAATCAAAACTAGTGCCCTCACAAAACATAATATTCCTGGGTGCCAGCTTGAATACAACGGCCCAGACGGCTTATCTCACGCCAGACAAGCAACAGCTGACTCAATATTTCAAAATAATGGCAACAAAGACCCAACTCCCTGCAAGGAAAATTCTGCAGGCCTTGGGCTTCATGGCGTCTTGCATACTACTAATACCATTTGCAAAACTGCATATGAGGAAATTACAGTGGTACCTGAAAAGTGTATGGACTCAGCACAGCCACAGCTTGGAAACGGATACCACTCATTCCCTGCCTTCAACAGGAGTTTCTATGGTGGGCACAGGCATGTCACCTCAATGTCACCCTTTCACCTTACCCACAGCTATGGAACAGACCAGTGACATCAGAGCAGAAGCCAAAGTAGCTCTAGTTGCAGAGAATGTTAATGGGAACAAATTATGGTAGCACAGGCATTTGTGCAGGAAATCAGATGATGGTTCAAGAGACAAAGGAAGAATGCAAGAGGATACAAGGGTATCCAGCCAGGACATGGCTGCATTGTGTGAGAGAAGACCTGCAACAGTCAGACATGACTGTTGATGAATGTAGGAGAGTGGGTCTGAATTGAGAGGGGGAGAGAGATAATTGATGCAAAACCCAGACCTCACTTAGAAAAATGTGACCGTAAGCTCTGTGGTGCGTGCAATAACTGCTTAGCACTATAATACAAGTAAGTTAGGTAGGGGTTCTAATCTCACATTGACAGGTGTGTGTGTGTGTGTGTGTGTGTGTGTGTGTGTGTGTGTGTGTGTGTGTGTGTGTGTGTGTGTGTGTGTGTGTGTGTGTGTGTGTGTGTGTGTGTGTGTGTGTGTGTGTGTGTGTGTGTGTGTGTGTGTGTGTGTGTGCGTGCGTGTGTAGGTTAAAGTATTTTAAAATCTTGGCTAGGCTTGTAAGGGCCTCTGGGCCAATAGCCTAGTAACCTCCTATGATCCTATGACAAAAGGGGGTTGACGATGACTATTGTTTTAATACACATCTGTTTTACCGGTGTCTCAGTTCATTAGTAATTGCACTTAAATTCACTTGCTCTGTAGTTCCATCTTTAAATAAAAGAAAACAAAATTTATACAATCTGACCTGACAAGATTCTTCAAACTATTATATTCATATCAGTTGTGATGTTCTAATTTCTATCAAATCTAATATTTCACTCGAATTAATATTTACCCTTTATAATTTTATAAATTGTTAACCCATATTTCACTTGATTTCACTTAATTTCACATGGCTTTTTCCCAGGTATCCAACTGTCTTGACCCTAGATATGCCTCATGACTAGTGCTGTCTGTTAAGCTGATTACAGTTTTTCAATGTATTTTTGACCTCTGCTGATGTAGTTAGTCTCTTAATTCCACTGTCTTTGTCTCTTCCACACTCATTTAGGTCAAACGTGTAGGCCATTTGTAAATTTGAATACCTTTCTCACCATCAAAAGTCATATTCTGCTATTCTAGTACACTTTCTTCACTGAGAGAAAATATAATTTAAACTTCATATTTCTTTTCATGTACTCCTCTAATTGCATCTGTAAAATTCATTCTATGTTGTTGTCACGTCCATGTAATTACACTATATAAATACTGATCAGCCTGCAACAGCCAGTCTTCCCCCTGGTTGCTACAATCTCCATAGTACATCTTTTTCATAATGTAATGTGAAAACCACCACAGTACGCCTATGTTTTCCCCGTTGACTTTGGCAACCAAATTATCCCTTGGCAAACCCATTAATTTTAAAATAATCCAGCACATCCAACCTTTTCTTTGTTTTCAAAACACCTTTTGTTCTCCAATGTCATTTTTCTCATTTTGTCCTCTGTGTTAATTAAATCTGGTTTCATTTGGCCAGACTGCTTAACAGTTACAATAATGTTTTCTCTTCTGCCACTGAGTTAATGCTTGATATGTCCCATGGCATCCCACCATAACTCTCATCCAGCAGGTACTAAAAATGAGTACAAATACCATTGAAAAGTATGCACATTCAGATAAAAATCGGGACCTCTAATCGGCATAAAATTTGAATGCCAAAAAGTACAAAATTCTTCCAGAAGGAATGTGGGATACTACTCAAACACATTTAAAAATAACTTTGATAAAAATGATAAAAAAATATAAGCACATTATAGGTTCCTAGGAGATTACTAGGCTAATGGCCTAAGAGCCCTTACAAGCCTAGCCAATATAACCCAATTTTACTCAATATATGGCCCCTTGGGGCAAAAGGATGGCATGGATTTCTGCATATGCCTGGAGTATCTTACAGATTGCCCCTCTTCATAAGGAAGGCTTCAGAGAGTACCCTGGCCTTGGATGGCTGCAATGCTTTCCACACCTTCAGACCACAAGACAAACGTGAGGGAACCAAAGGAACTGGTGTTTCTGTCTATATTGGGGATGAATTCACCTCCCGACTAACTAGACTGGGCAACTCCATGGAGTTTGCTCCAAGTTCAGATTACTGTGGCTAAGACCCACATTCAAGTCATAGCTATAGATCCCCCTCCATGAATCATGATGTGCACAAGGCCTACTTGACCAAACTAGAGTCTATCCAAATATTGCCAAACACTCTGGTCATGGGAATTTCAATTAATTTCAGTTGTCCCACCATTAACTGAGGAACCTACTCTAGCCCTAAATCACTTGTGCAAAAGTTCCTTGAGTCTAACTCAAATGCCCTGGAACAAATTGTTCAAACCCAAACAAGAAGAACAAACCTACTAGATCTGGTCCTCACTAAAATGACAAGTAGATGCACCACCGTAAGTGTTGGAACCTCATTAGTTAAATCTGACCCTAAATTAGTCACCTTTAAACTAGCACTAACACCGGAACTCAAAAAGGACGAAGTCAGACTAAAAAACTTCACCAAGGCAAACTGTACCCTCCTAGGGGAAGGTATACATTCCAAGCCCCACTAACTGTAATAACTACACTAAAGCTTGCACTGAAGCCCTATACAATCACTTGTGTAAGTGTATAGTCTCGGCTGTTGCAGAATGATCAAAGCCAGAGGTTCAGGTAAAAACAAGCCACCCTGGTAGACATCCAGCATCAACAAATTTTACAACAAACTCAGAAAGTTTCTGTCAGAGAAAGCTAAGGCGAGGCCCCAACAATGGAAGAGCATCCTCCTGAGCCTGGCCAGGCTAATAAGACAACATGTCAAGTTCTGTAAGGGTAACTTTGAGAAAAATCTAATTATCACATCCAAGGATAACCATAAGGCCTTTTACACCGACGTATGAAGCCTAAAAGGTAGGACCCAAGCATGTGCCGTACTAATGATTAATGGTATCACACACACTGATCCCGCAGAGATAGCAAATCTGCTAGTGGACAGATTCAGTGAAAATTTCACTCCTCTATCCCTTCCAAACTGATCACAAATATTGCCCTCAACCCCCCTCTACCCTACATATCTGGAGAGCAGGTCATTAAAACCTTCCTAAGGCAAAAAACACAACCTCTGTGGGACCGGACAGCATCCCAGGCTGTCTTCTAAACAAACTAAAACATGAACTAGCATCACCATTAAGTACCCTTTTTGATCGTAGCCTATCTGCAGGTGTTGTTCCTGTGGCATGGAGAACATCAACAGTTATTCCCCTCCACAACATAAAGCACTTGCAGCAATTGGAGACTTCAGAGGTTTCTAACAAAGAAGATTAAGGAACTCCAGCACATGCCTTACACAGACTCCCTGCCACTGTACTGTGCATCACATAGACTTCATAGGGGAGACTTTTATGCCTGGTTTACAGAGCAGTCTCTGACCCACAACTAATGAATCTGCTGGACATCAGTAAATCAAATGGGACTAGAGCTACCTGTTCCAGAGACCTAAGTATGGCCTGCGACTTGAATAGGACATGCTGGAGGAATAGATTTGTCTTCCAGTGACTGCCATGTCTTTGGAATAGGCTGTCAATTCAAGTGAAGCAGAGCACCTCTGTGACACTGTTCAAAAGCAAGCTGGATGAGTGGATGGGGCATAGTAAATTCTTACTGGGGATAGTGCCCACAACCCTCCTGAATATGGGCAGTCATTACTAAATATGAATCCTGGGTATTGACTAGCGTATCTATGGTATTACATTGGAATGAAATGGCTTGGCTTGAAATTACCTCTGTGTCGATAGCCTAGTAATCTCCTATGAACACAAGTACAATTCCAGGTGTGAGTTTGTGATTCCCCATCCATTGATCCAAACTGAGTTTGAAGAGGGCCATAGAAGGACTCTACGTAATGTGAATAGGAAGCCTTTTCCAAAGAAGGTGTAATCTCTATTGACACGCATCTGTCTCCCTAGCATATTTTGTTTGAGTTGCTGAGTTTAGATCCCTAGATTGGATGACCCTTGTGCTGTTTGACTTGTGGATGTGTACCTGTTCCGTCAGTTCTGGATTTGTGAGCGCATTGTAGGTCAGCATAGGTCACCCCTTAATAGTTGGTAGGAGACAGAGTAAAAGGATAAGGCTTTTAGTCTGTCTGCATACGACATGTTGTTTACACCCTGTATTTTCTTTGTGAGGAACCTCTGAGGTCATTCCAGCTACTGTAAGTGCCTAGTCAAGGACATGCCAAATGGAGCATTGTACTCCATTATTGGTCTAATAAGGGTGGAGTACAGCGGGACTATAATTTCCTTGGATCTGGATGCTATGCCTTTACTTATAAGTTCTACGTAGAAGAACTTCCTCACCACTGTAGACACATGGTGTTTAAAGTTCAGGCTACTATGTATCTGTGTACTAGATGTCTCGCCTCTGAGTCTACTCTTAATAGTGAGACAATTGGCTGCTCATCTGATGACATAGGGATTTATATCCAGTTTTGTGAATTTATTTATAATACCCAAGTGGGGAATTGTCACATGTCTTGGCCAGGTTGAGGTAGGCAGTATGTACTGTTTTACCCTCATCAGTGGAAAGGGATTTCCCAATGTGGGGCTTGAACCTACAACCCTGAGATCGAGTGTCATGCTCAACCAACTAATCTAGCTAGGCTGCTTATCAAAGAGAGATTATAGAATTTGTGGACTTTAATTTTTAATCTATTGCAAAATTCTACCACGTCATTTGTTTACCTTTCTGAAAAAAAAAGATCTGTATGATGCACGTCCTGTTTCTTTAAATTATTGTTGCCAGTGATATGTTGGTTGTTTATTATGGTGTCCTGTGTACTAAACGGCTTCAAACATCATATGTGATGAGGGTAATTCAGAAGATTATGGGAAGGGGTAAATCAAGGCTGAAAATATGGGGATACCTAGGAATATCGTGTGCATCAAGCCTGATAATAACAATGTTCCTCTCTTCTCCAGAATTAGGACTGTTGAGAGGTCTTCTTCCAGCTGTCTTGCAGATTTCCTCATTATTGTCTCCAGTCAGTTGCAGAGGTTTGCAAAACACCTTAAGCTAAGCTCTGCAGTTTAACATTAATAGTTTCCATGCTATTGGTAACCTCCTCAGCACCTATTCCCCTCAGTCATTTAGGCTGTTTCTGCACAGAAAATTGAACCTCATGAATACTCAATTGCCACATCATCTTTTTTCAGTTTTTGCCTTCTGTATTTCACAACATTGTTCAAAAGACTGGCACTCCCAGTTTCACTACTAATGCAGAAATTTGTTTAAAGTATTAAGTATATAGAGCACCTTGAGATGGAATCCTTCTTCCAGCATTGCATGTGCTTTGTCCCCATGTTGAACTTCTTTTGAATAACTCAGTCCATGCCTCCACTGGTCTGTATGTGGCAGTCTTCATGTTTATCCCTTTTTTGTAGGAACAGGTACCTAGAGCGTCTTAATCTCTGCTAGCAAGGGAACCTCACAACCTACAGGCAGAATGGGGTAAGTTCCATAGTGTCTTGGCGTAATTATCCCCATCTTTGGTCTTCACTGAAATCCAGTCATAGGCCTTGTAGGATTTAACCCAAAAGTAAGTTAAACAAAATTCTGACTTGCTTATGTGCCCCTGATACAGCTGGGGAAACTGCTATAGAAAAATGCTTCATCTTGGAAGAAGGGAGGAAGGAGCTTGTTTTAGTAGCTTGCTGCCTAAAAACCACCAGGGAGGTCTGTGCGTTCTTTGAGGTTACAGTCATTGTCCTCCGGTGTGGGAACTTTCTTGTATAAAATCAGTCTAGGGCTGGGAATATATCCGGGAGTTTCAAAGAAGTCACCTCTCACGAAGAAAAGATGCAAAGAGTAGTGACTTGGTCTACATACATCTTATAATAATTTTTTTCATTGTATGACAACACCAAGAAAGGAGGGGGGGGGTGTCCATATTCATAAAGGACACCCACACCTCAAGGTTGGTGGCAACGCATGATGCATCAGAGACCATCCAGGTGCAATTAACCATAGGCAAGACTGCTCTGCAATTTGTAGCATGTTACAGGCCACCCTCTCAAACTCAGGAACCTCACATGGCCTTCCTGAAAACAATGGAGGAGATAAATGTATCTCCAAACACCATCATACTAGGTGACTTCAACTACCCTAATATAGACTGGGAACACTACTCAAGCCCAAACACTCCAGCCCAAAGGTTCCTGGAGTTCATAAACTCAAATGCCATGGAACAACTAGTCACCATCCCCACAAGAGGAGAAAACATACTTGATCTCATCATCACGAACATGGGATCACAATGTTCAACACCGGAAGTATACCCCTCACTGGTGAGATCAGATCATAAACTAATCTCGCTGGAGGTCCTCATCCCGCCCCCACCTGAAATCAAAAAGACCACAGTGAAAAACTTCTCAAAAGCCGACTTCACACCTCTAAAAACTAGTGTGGTCTCCTTTAAGGCCCCTGAGCCAGTGGTAAACATTACTCAAACCGCTGAATCACTTACAAATGCCTTCTACCAGCACCTACAGGACTGCATGGATCAGGCAATCCCAAACAAAACTAAGACTCTCTGTACCAAAGGCAAGCGTCCAGTCTGGTGGACCCCAGCCATAAACAAGCTCTACAACAAAAGGAGGAAGCTACTACAAGATAGAGCAAAATCCTTGAAAGGTAAGACACCTTTGATCATTATAAGTAAAAAACTAAGAGCTCTCATAAAATCATCCAAGGCAAATTTTGAGAGAAAAATCGCCAAGGACTCAAAAGACAATCATAAGGCCTTCTTTAGCTATGTTAGAAACCTAGGAGGAAACTCCCACATATGCTCAGAATTAGTTCAAAATTATGTGAAGATTACTGAACCTACACACATTGCCAACATACTGGCTGACAGGTTCAGTGCAAACTTCTCCTCCCCCCCTCCCAAAAGGAGAGATATCTATACCAGAGGATTGTAGCCCCCTAAACATCTCCAACGCCCAGGTGAGAACTGCTCTCTCCAAAGCAAAAAACGCAGCATCCATGGGACCGGATGGTGTCCCCGGCTGTGTGCTCCACGAACTCAATGAGGAATTAAACCCACAGTTAGGACAGCTGTTTAATCTTAGCCTCACCTCAGGATACGTACCCAAGGAGTGGCGCACGGCGACTGTGGTCCCACTTCACAAGGGTGGTGCCTCCACCGACCCTGGAAATTACAGTCCCATTAGCTTAACAAGCCTTATCTGCAAAGCCATGGAGAGGATCATAATGGAACTCATAAATAAAGACATAGGGAACTTACAGACTTTGGATCCAACCCAGTTTGGCTTTGTCAAAGGCAGATCATGCCTTTTAAACTTGGTTGACTTTTTCGAGACAGTCACCAAGGCCATTGATGAGGGAAAGGCAGTCCATACAGCCTACCTTGACCTGGCAAAGGCCTTCGACACAATACCCCACTCAGGTATCATCGAAAAACTCATCAGCTTGAATGTAAACCCATACATCACAAGATGGGTTGCAAACTGGCTAAGTGACAGAACCCACAGGGTCAGAGTTGCTGGAGCCATGTCAGACTCAAAGCCTGTCACAAGTGGTGTCCCACAGGGCTCAGTCCTGGGTCCACTCTTGTTCGGCATCTACTTTTCTGAAGTACAAGCAAACACAGGAGGGTTATGGCTGACAAAGTTTGCAGATGACTGCAAACTGGGCCATAGTCGAAAACACATCTGACACAGATATCCTTCAGAAGGGCCTCACAGAAACGGATAACTGGTGTCAGAGCCATGGCCTAAAGTTAAATGCCAAGAAATGCATAGTCATACCCTTCGGGAAAAACAAGGTTACCCCTAGCTACCATATAGGTGGCAATCCACTGAGCACAGAAGAAGTCATCAGGGATCTGGGGACCCAGGTTGACAGTAGCCTTGCGTTTGACACTCATGTTGCTAAAGTGGTTAGGAAAACCTTCTACATTGCCCACCTGATCATGAAGGGATTCACATCTAGATCAAGGGAGGTCATCGTCCCCCTGTACTCATCACTCATTAGACCTATGATTGAGTACAATGCCCCATTCGGAATGTATCTGACCCGACACCTGCAGCAGCTGGAAAGGCCCCAAAAGTTCCTCACCAAAAGGATAAAGGGTCTCAAAAATATGTCTTATGCTGCCCGACTGAAAGAACTCCAGCTCTATTCAGTCTCATACCGCTTGCTCAGAGGTGACCTGTGCCTGACATATAAGGCCATGTCAAACCCTGATTTGATGAATATGCTTCACCTCAAAAAATGTAGATCCCTCAGAACCACAAGGGTGGGAGACTTAAACCTTGACACGGTTATTAATAGAACGTGCTGGAGGGACAGATTCATCACCCAGAGACTCCCTATGCTGTGGAACAAAATCCCGGTACATGTGAGGCAGAGCACCTCGCTGGCCTTGTTCAAGAGGAATCTTGACCAATGGATGGGGGATCGCAGATATACCCCAGGGATTACTTCAGTGTCACTACTTGACAGAGGCACAGCAAAATAATAGGCATAGTTTTATTCAAACTAAAGGGGTGGCGAAAGCCAAATAACTATGGGCTAGGCTTATAAATGCCCTTGGGCAGATAGCCTAGTATGAACCTATGAACCTATGATGTCTGTAAGTCATCACACAGGTACTTGTGTTCAGTTTGTGTCCAGGAATACTGTAAACAGTGAGGTCCTAAGTGCTTCTGTTAATGCAGCAAACACTGTGTAATATGATCTGAAGTGAGAGGAGAAATGGATGTCCTGATGGCCAGTGGGATTCCCAGTGACTTGTATGCGCTGTATTCAGGCTGTAGTTGAAATCCCTGAAACTGACATCAGCTTATATACCTGTTCAGTGATCCCGAGTGCACTTTGAAGAGTGGAATAGTGGAATACAGTCTTTTGAAGCGCATTTTTGTGAATCTAATGCATGCACACACACACACACACACACACACACACACTCACTGTTCTGTAAATGTGTGATCCTAGAGATGGCATAATTTAATTTGAGGGGCTATAATTGGATATTATCTCCTGGAAAAAAGCTTTACATTGTTTGTGTTCGTTTTTTTAAATGTTTTTTGTACTTGGGGTTTTGATGTCCTGTTATTTTGAATAATGCATTTTTGCTAAATGTGGTTTTGGTTTCATGTAGTCCTGTCAAGTGATGTAAGGGATAATCCGATATCTGCCAGTTTACAATCTTGAGAAATGTTGAAGTAGGTACAGGAAGGTCTAAAATCTTGTTTTACTGTTAACTGTGATTGTCTAAGAACAAGTGCTCCACAGTGATGGTGATACTGCCTCAAAACCAGGCTGTGTAGTAACACCTTAAGTTGAAGAAAGGAAAGAAAACTCTTCCAAAGTACTTTTTTTTTTAAATAAATGCTTTATTTTACTTCTAGAAGTTTTTGCAATGCACGCTAAATAATTTCATTATGACAGCACATATTTGTCAAAATAATAATCATAGGAATATTCTCATAGCCTAAAACACCAAGTTATAGAAAGAATTGAAAATCTTTAAAGTTACGGTCCTTCCCTTCCTCCCTTCCTTCCTTCTCTGTGCTAGGTACTTAATGAAGCCTATTTTTGTTCTCTTTACACTCTTTTTACCAGTTCTCTTTCAGCTTGCGCTTTTGCTGCGCTCCCATTCTTTTTTCTTCCCTTTCTGATAGTTTCCTTGTGCTGTGCTATATATGCACCTTCCCATCCCACTTCCACCTCTTGTATGGCCTGTTTTTTGTTGTAACCTCTAGCCCTGTTGTCATATTTTTATTCATAGGCCTGATTACTGCACCCCTGACAATTAGCATAGCATGTTTATTCCATCGATGTATAGTTTCCCTAATTCAGTGTCGGCACTCAGTCCTCCAGAACATCTTCATTCCACTCCTTAAAACCCTACACCACCCAAAAGTGATTTTGCCACTATGGCTTTAATTTTTTGGTAGAATATGATCACAAATCATTGGACTGCCAGTTCTGAATAGCAGACGAATTTTCTGCAGGGCAGATTTTTTTGTTTTTCCTATATTTTAAAAATGCTCTGTTGTGCATGTTATTTATGTTAATGCTTTTATTCTGCTTGCCAAGTTAGTATTTTCTAGCACTTTAACTGTACCAGTGTATTTTTGACTAGGAGAAGACAGATTGAAAAGCTACACTGAAGATGAAAGGTCCTCCTCCTTATTGCACAAGTTAAACCCTCTTTCTATTTGTACGTGTTATCCTTGCAGTTATTTGAATACAGTGGACATGTGATTATTAGTTGCTGTTCTCTATGTGCAAAGGTTTGAATGTTTAGAGTGTAGAAGTGTTTGAAAGTATGGCTGTGTTACTTAAATTCTCCTTAAAAGAGAAACAGGGTGAAGATGTAATGTGCTGTGAAATGGGGTTTGGGGTGGCAGGGACTGGGAATTCATTAACCTCAAGAACTGAGATGGGAGAAGTTCAAGAATCAAACACATTTTTATTTTTCACCTCTGTTTAAGTAACGTCCACAGTATATTGATATTATCCAGCACCTTGAACCTAGAATACATATAAAAGGTCAACTAACTGAAGTAAAATATCTGAATGCTGTTGCTAGCACATAAGGGTTATTTTGTGTGTAAAAATTTTATTCTTTGCATGAGCTTATTTCTTTCATTTCAGTATTTTAAAACAGAATACCTATATTGTTTTGCAGGCTTCAAACATGGAGGAGCTGATGTGGGAACAGTTCACTGTGACCTTGCACAAGGTACAGTATAGAATGATTACTTTTAAGTTTTGAATCTTTTCAGGTTTTTTTTTTTGACATGTCAAAGAGTAAATAAAGTCTTTCACTAATGAGGACAAAGAAAGTCAACATTTGTAACACCAATGTCTATCTTAATTTTAAGAAACAAGTGATAAGGACAATGTGGCAAACTTTTGAAAATGTGTGGAAGAGTTTAAGTTGTACATAACTGAAAAAAAATGAAGAAAAAAAAACAACATTGCCTGGGATTCATAGTCATGTTGTCCAGTATGCAGTGCTGTGCAGTGGTGTCTTGAAGCTAGATAAGCTTATGTGATTTGTAAAACTTTTTGCTGCCTGGAAGTGAAGCTTTGTGCTAGTAAACGACCAGAATTTCAGTTCCATATTTAAATGTGTTTTAGGGGAGGGACTGTGCTAACGAGGCCCCATAAGTAGCCCTGTGAGCACTGCTTTATTATAATTGCATAGTATGGAAGTCAATGAGTAAAATGCATGCTTGTATGCCTTGAGGGTAGCCATGGTGACCTATGTATTTAAGTGGGGGATCTGCACAGGTGAGGTAGAACAGCTGTAACTAGGGTTGCCACCTTTCGTTGTGAGAAAAAACAGACCAAGGCCACACCCCTAGCACCTCTCATGACACTGCCCATATCCTCCCAACTCCCCGCCCACTTTCCACCCATTTCGTGATGTCCTCACCACATGACACGAGGAGGCAAGCCCTCTTTTTCCATCATTGATGATTTATTTATTTATTTATTTTTTATGCCGATTTAGTATGATTTTCTGAGAGGCAGCGGTTAGTGTTGTTGCCTCACAGCAAGAGGTTCTCTGGTTCATTTCTCGGCTGGAGCACCTTCTGTGCGAAGTCTGCATGTCCTCCCCACAGTCGAATGAATTTAAAGACATGCAAGTTGGTGCGTGCGTGTGTGGGTGTGCCTTCCTTGAAGGTTGGGTGCTGGGCTGGCAACTCAATACTGTAAAAATTCACTGCCAATCATTAACGGACTGGAGTTCCGCTGTGGCGACCCCTAACCGGGAAAAGCCAAAAGAAAGACAAGACTATGCTTTTTTGTAAAACAAAACAAACAAAATAAAAAAAACAAAAAGAAGGCATAATAAATCTGCAGATTTAACAAATTCTGATAATCCGTTTCTTTTTTAAACAGAATGCTGGAGTTTGTACTATGTTTTCCAGTCTGCCTCACAATCTGTTTGATTTCTGTGTAGTCTGGGGGAAACAAACAGGTGGCAATGCTAGCTGTAACCTTTGTAGATTGCTGATCCTGGTGAGTATTACTAAATAGGTATGTGGGTGTAGGTACAGTGTGAATGGGTCCATGCATGTTTGTTTGAATGTCAGTTATAAATGTGTGTGTGTCTTTGTGGATATAAACACTGCTTTACATGCTCTATGGCTAGTATGAATGGGGCGATTATAGACGCAAAGTGTAAATGAAGTGGCATCCAGTTTAGCAGATGTCAATATACCAGTCCAATTACAGTTTGTTAGCCATTTTGAGAGCTGGCAAACCAAACTGGGTATTTGCCAACATTTTGTTTGTATGGGTGTATAAGTTGGTTGTATGTAACTGCATGTGATTATATGGATGGGATTTCATTGTGTGTGTGTGTCTCATTGCAGGCACCACTGTGTGGGTGAGATGAGTGTGCATGCAATAATGCAGAGCTGCTCAGCAGAGCAAGTCACTTATGCAAATTCTCCAAAATATGTTGCCCTTGTTGGAATATGCATGACTATGAATTGTGAAAGGCACAGCAGTACAACACAATGCATTGGTGCAGTGCATATTGAGCCACTGTGTGGATTTCTGTGAATCCTGTCTGTTAATGTACAACTTAAAAAAAACAGTAGCATGCTTCATGCCAGGAGCTAGTACTGAATTAAACAATTGTAACTAGGAAGTCAGTTACTCCTGGTGAGTTACCCCATGGAAAAGTGTTTAAGATATATGTAGTTTGAAAGGGTAACGGGTAATGGGGACAGTGACTCCAATGAGAATGCCTTTATTGTGGATTGTGGATGTTAGTGGTGATGCGCAGGTCATTAGAAACATTGTCCAGAGGGAATGGAACAGATTTTCCAAGCTCTCTGACTTCAGTTTAAAATTTGATGTTCCACTAAAATTCATCTTCAGAAAAGGTAGATGTATTAAGGACCTTATGGAAATCAAACTCGGGGGAAACTTAATTAGAAAAGTGGGTACCTTCAAATGTGGAGCATGCCAACAATGCCCTTTTATAGCTGATACATCTGAAATTACTGTCAGTAACAGAAATAGACACATTACCTCTAAATCCTATTTTAATTGTGAAAGTAAGGGACTTGTTTACATTGCAGCCTATAAGAAATGTAAAGCGTTTTACATAGGTAAGACGGAAAGGTGTTTAAAGAAAAGAATATATGAACACCTTTACGATATTAAGAGGGGTAACAACAGAAACGCATTATATAAACACACTTTGAGCTGTGACAGTGCTTCTTACACTTTTTTTGTATTAGATGAAGTGATAATGGATGGTAGGGGTTGTTCTTGGGAGACCATGTTGGAATATAGATAGGTTTACTGGCAACTGGTATTAGCTAATAGTTGGCCGGGTTTGAATGACATGGTCTCCCTAGCCCTAGTTTTAAAATTAAGAGCAGCGAAGTTATGAATTTCACACGCATGTGATTTCAAATATTGTTCAAGATTGATTTTACTTGATTTTATTACATTCATTTATTCATTTTTAACATGCATTAATTTTTTTATATCCACCAGTTTAATTATTACAGGTTTTAAAAGTGTGTTTTTTGATATTTAAAAGTGTTTTGAACAGGGAAAAGTTGTATTTATTATGCCTGTTTTGAAGGTATGTTTAGGAAAGGGTTAAAATTGAATTCATTGTCACATGATTTTAAGTTTTGGTAATGTGCAAAGGCACAAATGGGGAGGGGTTTGGATTGTCAGCATTTTTCTGATAAAGTTTGAGGCGAAAACTAACTGGTAGTAGTTTCAGTGTTATCATTGTGTGCTGTGTTGTGCTTTGCTTGCTGTGCAACACATTAAATGTTTTAAGGTGGTTATGGCTTGCTGGTGCTTTTTTCCTGTATATATGTAGTTTGACCCTCTCTGAATATACGAAGGCAATTAGCCACTCTCTATCGCTGTGAAACATGAAGATCACCGTCCAGTCCTTTGTGTAATTTTAGAAACTTAGAACTCATTGTGTGCCGTACCCTGAAGTTGTCTAGAGTTTAGAAACATTTTTTTCAATTTGGAAATGATAATTTAATGTTGTGTCTTTCGGCTTTTCCTGGTTAGGGGTCGCCACAGAGGAACTCCGGACCGCTAATGATTTGCAGTAGATTTTTACGTGCCGAGTTGCCGGCCCTGACACACAACCTTCAATGAAGGTAGGCACATTCACACACGTCTCCACACAGAAGACGTTCTAGCTGAGAATCGAACAGGACGTCTTACTGTGAGGCGACAACGCTACCGCAGCACCACCATTGCAGTTGGGTATTTAAAAATACATCACTTAAAGCATAGGCAAACGTACATTAACAGAAAAGAAAACAAACCATATTAACATTTTTTACATAAACTGTATCTTTTCTTTCTTTGCATCCGTCATGGGTGTAACATTACATAATTTGCTCTGTTCCTACCTTCCTTTAAATCTCACTCCTCCTTTTCCTGAATATAATTCTGCATGTATTGTTCACACAGTTATTTCTATGTAGTTTGCTCCTTCCCTTTTCTAATGATCGCTCTTCCACTTTTGTAGTATACAATACTTCAAACATAGTTGGTTTAAACTTTGATTTCCATCTTTTAGTTATTGCTTTTTTGGCAGCTAACAGAAACTTAACAAGGCCTTGCTGTGTTTAGGCAGTTCAGATCCTGTGTCCTATCACAGAAGTGTCATTTCTTTATTTACTCATTTGCTCACCAGACATTTCTGACATAGTACTTTGTAGGGAAGTTTTAAAATCTGCCAACTCATTACAATCTCAAAACATGTATGTTCCCAGTTACCGCTTTCTTCCCCATCACACCTCCAACATTTGTGATCTACCTGAGGAAAAGTTATTTGAAGTTTGCTTGGGGTATAAAAATACCTATGCAAACACTTCTAAGCAGTAATCCTAAACCACTTCTAAGCAGTAATCCTAAACCTTCTGAACTTTGTTGCATACTTGGAGGGCGCACGTATATTTCCTTCATAATTGTTTTTCCAGTCTTTCTTCCCAATTTTTCTAACCTCCTCTGCTTGATTATTGTAGTTGTTGTACAGTAAATTAGATGCTTTAATAATAATCCTTTTTTTAATAGCAACTTCTGTTATAAATTCAACTAAACATTCTAACAGAGCAGGTCTTTCACTTAGAATTCCCCTGTCCCTTTCTCTTTGTCTGTACTGTTATCAATCTCTGGTAGAGAAGGCAGTCTCTAGCTTCTAGTCCAAACGTCATCTTGTCCTCATCCCACTCTATTACCTTTCCCTCTCTAGTTATTTCCTTCTAATCCCGTGGTTCCTTTTCTGGTTTTCTCCATTAAATTCCAGCCCCTTATGCCTGTTTTCTGTACTTCTACTTGGTCATCTCTATTGGCAAAATGTTCTGATATTGTCAATTTTTTATTTCATCCTCGCATAATGGATTTGTATCCAATCCATCGGATAAACTCTGCCGTTACTAAGCTTGTAGCAACCAAAAAACTCTTGGACACCTCCCCTTACCCACAATGCACTTCTCTCTTTTACCTCAGATCTCATTTGCTGCTTCACGAAAACGTGGTCTAAACCATTTGGTCTTGGGACAGTCAGGTTATATTTTTTCATATTTTCTGTAAATCCTTTCTTTTTCTTGTTTTTGGTAATGTGATTAGTTTTTCCTCCCTGCTACTCAAGCTAAACTTTTCTTTCCCTGCTGTAACTGTTTTATTAGGTTACTTCCCATTCTCTCCCTTGTACCCTTGGCAGTGTCTTCACTACTCTCGTATGTAGCCTTTCCCTTCCTGCGTTTCTTTAAAAAAAAAAAATCTTCGTTTCCTTTTCTCTGCCTGTGTGTGGGTGTGTGCTGTGTGTGTGTTGTGTGCATTCTTTGCCGTCTTTCTTTTTACCAGTGGCTGAGAAACAGGACAAGCCTGAGGGCTTTAAAAAATGTGCAAAGTGTGGTCACAGAATTCTGTACAGTGACTCACACACTTGGTGCATTTACTGCTTGGGCCCTCACCATCTTCAGGAAGACTGTGCTATTTGCCATTCCTTTAACCATCAGGCCCTGGTTGAAAGGAAAAATAAACTCATTTTGTGGAGCATGTTACCTTCATCTTTTGGTGAGTCTATTCCTGGTGGTGAATCCCCTAAATCTGTGGTGAAATCTAAATTGGCTCAATCAAGCCCTGCTTCTTCCTCCAAAAGTTCAGATAGAGGAAAGAAGCGACCTTCCTTGGCTCCAACAGATTCCTTGGAGCAGAGACCAAAAACTTCAAAACCTGCTGATACAGTAGCTCGAATGAAGCCTTCGGGTTTGAGCTCTTCTTTCTCAGATCCAGTTTCTTTGGCTCCGAACCTCTCTGGTAATGATAGGTCAGAGCCATTGAGGTTGGATCTGACCTCTAGTACTTTTAAGCCTGGTGCCTCGCAGCCAAGGACTCTGTACTCCCCAACTATAGATCATGTGCCTTTGAGGGTACCATCGCCTTTTCTCGGCAGGTCAGTCTCCTTTGGTGTCCTCTTCCCATTCCACCAGAAGCATTATGAGAAAAGACATAGAATGCTTTGTCCAGAAGATTTTCTGGATGCAGGGCATTACTAAGTCCCCCTTGGCTTTGACACACATGATCCAAGGTCTGTCCACTCCCCATTTGCTTCCTCCTTTGACTTCAGGACAAGTCTCGGAGTTATCGGATCTGACACCTCCGGTGACTTCCAGCTTGGATCTGAGGATCTCTTTCTTCGGATCAGACCTTTGCTCAGAGCTCTTCATTTTTTTTTCGGAACCAGAGAGCTCTTGGAGCCATAGCAACCCTGGTGGATCATGGCTGCATTTGACTCCCAGACCTTCGGAGCAGTCTATGCACCTTGGGGCTTCCGATCCGGTGAGCTCAGTGCCAACTTTAACCCTGGGCGAGCTGTCTTTGGAGCTTTGGAGATCTCCATCCTGAAGGCATGTCATGTCAGAGCCTGAGTCCCTCTCCACTCAGGAACAGCCACATTTGTGGCTTTGGAGAGGGCTGTAACTGCCTCTGCAACTAGGAAGTCACCTTCCCCCTCGGTTGATCAGCCCCATCTTTTACCCCTGTGCACACCTTCTGACCAAGATGTTCGTTAGGGACCGCGGGAGCTTATGTCTCAGGATACCGGTCTGGGTTACCCCTGCCTCTTCTGATACCCCCTCAGAATATCCCACTGAGGAGATTCCTCGGAAGAGGATCTTCAAGAGGAGGCATTTGGACTCCACCGAGGAGTCAGCCATGGAAGACACAGATCTAGATGAGGGGGATGGATTCCCATGGTCACCTCCTGAGGATGTCTCTCTTGTGGACATCTTGGAGATTTTAAAACAGAGAGGTGATTGGCTGTCCAGTAATCCTCCACCTTAAGAGTCAGTGTACCTGGCGGCCTTTGGATCCTGACCATCTTCCTCCTGGGTTACTCTGTCCATCGATGAGCTCATAGAATTGATCTTTCGGCGGACATGGGAGAGCCCAGACTCCATTGAGCCAACACTCCAGAGACCAAACAAGATAATCACCACTACAGCTGACAAGACTTTTTGAACAAAAGGGGTTTTAGTAGATGCCATGTTCATGGTGGCAGCTACTAAAATGAAGTATCAGAAAAGTTTTCCATTATTCATCCTCCTAATAAGGATTCCAAGACGATGGCTAGATGTGGGAAGTTAGTCCTTTATTCAGAGACCTTAGCCTTGTGATCGCTGAATTACCTTTCCCACTTAATATGGTTGCAAAGGGATCTGATCAATGAGCTATCCGATACCCTTCAAGGAGGCATAGCTGAGGGAGTATGAGAAAATTTTGATTCCCAGCTGGCAACCCTACACTCTGTAGTAAACTCTTCTGTGAGGCTCATCGTGCATGCAGCCAAAGGAACGAGTAGCATGGTGGATTCTGGCATATCTGAGGATGCATGCCTGGATGTGCCTGTGTGTCTTTGTGGAGCCTTTTAAGTCTTTGATTGTCAACACTCCATTTGATGACACTTCCCTTTTTGGTCCCAAGTTTAAAGATATGTTATCTAGGTTGAAAAGGATGGTAAGACTCTTTTGGTCATGGGGATACATTTATCTCCTCAGAGACCTTACCCTAAGGGTCAGAGAGGTGGTGGTAAAATGTGGTTCAGGAAATCACAAGTGTCTTACCAAGACACACATGGAGAAAGTTCCCCCAGAGGCAGAGGGAGGAACTGTTCCAGAAGACGCCGTCCTTGCAGCAGAGGAGACCTGTAGAACCAAGGGTCTCGAGAGCCCTTCTTTTGGTTTACCCTTTCAGCGTTCCCAAAAGGAGGCCCAATTGCCTGCCTCTGGAGGCAATCAGAGGTTGACTATCCCTACACTGGAGAGCCTGGCTAAAAACAACCACCAATATATGGGTGGCGGAGGATAATATCCAGAGGGTTATCTAACCCCTTTTCCCACCAGTCCCCCCCAAACAGAAGAATCCCAGACATTCCACCCAATCAAAGGGATCAAGCAGTCATTCATATTCAAAATCTGCTGTGCAAAAGAGTCATCCAAGAGATCACACCAGAGAGGATTCAGAACTTATTCAAGGTTCTTTTTAGTTTCAAAGAAAATGAGACAGGAGACCAATCCTGGACCTTAGCAGATTAAACAAGTCAGTTCGATGTCACAAGTTCAGAATGGTCATGGTACAGTCCATACTTCATTATGATTGGATGTGATCCATAGACCTTCATGATGCTTATTACCACCATATAAAGATGGACAGGTGATCCAGAAGGCAGCTACACTTCTGCCTGGGAGCCAGTCATTTCCCGTTGGTCTCACTACTGCCCCAAGAGTGTTCACCAAATTCATGGCAGTGGTAGCGGCTCACCTGAGACGAGGGTTCCACGTGTTTCCATATTTGGATGACTCGCTTATTTCTGCCCGATCAGGCTTCTACTTATCCGAGCAAGAGACTGTTATACAGAGCTAGATATAACCATAAATTATGAAAAGTCACATTTGGACTCTGCTCAAACATTAGAATTTATAGGAGCAATTCTGGACATGTCTGAGATGGTTGCAAGACTTCCACCCTCCAAAATACTAACAATCAGGTGCCAAACTTGCAAACTACTCCAGAACAAGAGGATAGCTGACCTTTTGTTCCCCCACAGCCAAAGGCCACTGTGACCACGGATGCTTCCCAGATAGGGTGGGGGGGCATTATCTGGGGAAGATGGTCCAAGGCACCTGGTCTGTGAATGAGGCCAATTTGCACATAAACATCCTGGAGATGAGGGCAGTGCTTTTAGAGTTGCATGCCTTTCAGACTGTTCTGCCTCTGGGAACAGTGGTGTTGCAATCAGACAAACATGTTTGTAGTCTGGTACATAAACAAGGAGGAACCAGATCATACCCTCTTTCTCGAGAACTGCTCAGTGTGTGCAGTGGGCAATCTCATCCAACCACTTTCTTGTAGCAATGCATATTCCAGGGAAGTCCAACATGATAGCTGACTAGTTGAGCAGATCCATTCTAATGCCTCATGAGTGGTCTCTCAACCAGAAAGTAGAGGAAGACATTTTTCACAGATGGGGGCTAGCCTTGCTGCAACCTCTTCGCTTCCCCTCTGAACAATTAAATCTTGAAGCAACCAAGTATAAGGCAGGCAAAACACATTCACTTCTCCTTGTAGTAGATAAAAAACTGTATTAGAAAGCGAGATAAGCGCTTTCGTCTCAAATTAAAAATCCAAGAGACTTCATCAGATAAACTAACACAGGCAAACCAAGGTTTAAAACTAGTACTAGGAATGACTTCATTTCCTGCTAGCAATCATAGCTGAACATTTTAAAGTGACAGTGTCTAAATAAAGCAGCAACTACTTTGCCCTAATCCCACTAGTGGGGGAATCCCTGAAGGATGATCTCATACACGATTGCCCCCCCCCCCCTGGTCTCCTGTATGCCTTTTCCCCTATCCCCTTGATTCCCAAATTTCTTCAGAAAGCAAACCGGTTGAAGAGAACAATAGTCCTCATTGCCCCGTTTTGGGCTCAACAAATTTAGTTTCCCCTCCTGTGGCCTCATGTATAGAAGAAACCCAGGATTCTGGAACCCACTCAAGACCTACTGTCACACCCAGCAGGAATTACTAATCCTAATCTTGCCAACCTCAAGCTGATGGCTTGATTCCTCCAGTTCCATTTATAGCCAGATAACTTGACAATATCAGATAAAGAAGTTTATGCATTTACCATAGCGTTCCATCTTTATTGTTGATTTTTCATTTCTCCTCGCATCCCCTCCCTCCAAGCCCTAAACCCTTTGCCTCTAGTAGAGCGGGAAGCATAAGTTTTATTGCTTATGTTGTCATTTTTCATACTCCAAAAATGGTCTCCTTATGACTTTTGCAATATTCTTCCTTTTCCTCCATCCAGAGATAGTCTTAGCAAACGAGATCTAAGGTAACAAGGAGAGGTGCATTGTGGGTAAGGGGAGGTGTCCAAGAGCTTTTTGGTTGCCACAAGCTTAACAGCAGAGTCTGATCTGATGGATTGAATCCAACCCCCATATATGAGGTAAATTGACTTGGCCGTACCTGATAGGGCCAAAACAAGCTCCTCAAGGAAGAGCAATCATGCCTGGTGGACAACTGCCATTAACAGGCTTTACAGTAAGAGGAAGAAATTGCTAAGAGTAAGAGGGAGAGGGCCCTAAACTGGAAACGCTCCGTCATCACCTTAAACAAGCAAATAAGACTTCTTGTGAAGTCCTCCAAAGCAAACTATGAATCCAAATTGGCTTCCTCAACTAAGTTCAGCCATAAGGCATTCTTTAGTTACATCCGGAACCTAAAAGGAAAGGCCCGGATTTGTGTTGAATTGATAGTTAATGATATCATATATACTAAGCCTGTGGACAAAGCTAACCTGTTGGCTGACAGGTTCTCTGAAAACTTCACTCCCCTGCCTCTGCCACATGTACCCAATGACATCCCTGCCACCTCTCTGCTACCTTGTATCTCTAAAGAGCAGGTCATAAACGTCCTCTCTAAGGCCAAAAACGCAGTATCTGTGGGACCTGATAACATCATGAACATATGTCTGTAGTTCCCGGGGTCAGTGTAAGCTCCACCTTTGTGCAAAGGAATAAAGGCGACCGTTTTCCTTTCAGCTGGGATGAAGCCGGTGCTTAGACTCATTGAAAAGTAACTAATGGTGTTGGTAATTCTTGTTGGAGCCCATGTAGAGCACAGCCTGGGATGTTATCAAGTCCCATAAATGCTGTGTTTTTGGGAGTGAAGTTTTCACAGAACCTGTCTGCCAACAGGTTAGCTCTGTCCACAGGCTCAATATAGGTGGTATCATTAACTATCAGTTCGACACAAAGCTGGACCTTTTCTTTTAGGTTACAGATGTACCTAAAGAATGCCTTAAGGTTGTCCTTAGTTGAGGAAGCTAATTTGGATTCATAGTTTGCTTTGGAGGACTTCACAACAAAGTCTTATTTACTTGTTTAAGCTGAGGCGAGAGTGATCCCAGTTTAGGGGTCACTCCCTCTTACTCTTAGACAGCAATTTCTTCCTCTTTTTTTGAAGCCTGTTAATGGCAGTTGTCCACCAGGTATGTTTGCTCTTCCTTGATGAGCTTGTTTTGGTCCTATTAGGTAGGGCTGTCAATACAGTTATACAGGTATTTGTATAAAGCATTGGTGTAGAACTCTGCATAATTGCCAGTTCCATCTGAAGGGGGGAGGTGCACTGAAGCTATTTATACCATTCTGTAAGATGGTATTATCTGCTTTGGAGAAGTTTTTTCGTTTAGTTGCTGATGGGGGGGGGGGCAAGTATGATAATTACTGTGAATGAGGCTGATTTGTGGTCAGGTCTCCTCAGGGAAGATCTTACAGTGAGGGTGAGTGGCCCCACATATTGGTAAGCACCAGATCCAGGATGTCGGCACTCCTTGTGGGGGTGTCCACCAGCTGGTCCAGGGCATTGGAGTTAACAAAGTTGAGGAATCTTTGGGCAAGTGAGTTTAAGCACAAGTAATTTTACCCAGTCAGTGGATGGGTAGTTAGTCGCCCAAAACCATGGTGTTCGGATGTATCTTGATTGACTCAAGTAGATCCAAATAGGCAGAATGGGTGTCCTGATTCATGGAGGGGGTCCTGTAACTGGCAATGACTTGAATAGGTGTCCTATCAACAGTTAATTCAACTGAAGTCTCTCCAGGCAATCATACTGTTTAACCAATCTGGAGGTGAGTATGTTTTTAATGAATGTTGATACACTGCCTTCTTTAGTTTCCATGCCTTCAGTTTGTGGTATGAACATGTGGAAGGAGGTGTAACCTGTTATGGCTGGTGTGCTCGCCACAGCCTTGGGCAAGCTCTCTGTGACTGCGCAAATGTCTGCATCTTCCAAGGTGAGGACCGTTTCCAGTGAATGCAGTTTCATATTATGACTCCTAGCACCATAACCTTGAGGTTGTTTTTAGATGGAGGTTTTACACTGGCAATTTTGTCCTTGAGACACTGCCTAAAAATGTAATACGGGTGTGGCAAGCGTCTTAGCCAGTAGCCAATATCCCAGGGGGTGACAGACGAAGACTATCTCTTGGCAAAGCATTGAGGTCTGTCAGTCATGCATCCCAGGCTGACAGATACTGGATCCTCTTGGAGTGACACCAGAAACTAAGCCAGTTATTGAAGTCAGTAATTTTCTGTTTGTACTGAAGAATCATCCTAGGTAAAGGTAAAATGCTGCTTAAGGTTAGGGTCATACCTGTCTGAGACGCACAGTCCGAGAGCTCAGTCAGGTCTCTCTCTTCACATAGTCCAGAGAGGTATGTCTCGAGTCATTCACACCAACATGGACTATGATGGAGTCTTACAGTACCTGTTGCTGACCGACTTGAGTGCGTGTGAGATGTGGCAGATCCTGGCACCTGACAGCTGACTGTGACCTTTTCCTTATCCAGCCTGGTGAGAGGGACAGCTGTGTGTATCATGTGGAATCACCTGACACTAATATATTTGGTTTTGTGTTTTGCCTTAAAGGCTTGACACTGGTGCATGAGCTATTATGTGCATTGTGTCCTGCAGAGAAAGTATTGTGTAGCGTGCTTGTGTTTGGGAGGTATCTGGTGTTTAGCTATGTTTCTGGCGAGGGCCTCTACATATGTAGTATGTGTGATATGGGTTTGGGTGAAGGAGGTGAGGTGTGCAAGCTGACAACCCGCTCATTGTCATATGTACTGACTGATGTGTGAGAGAACATGGATTCAAGGTTCTTAATATAGTTGCTTCTCTGACATGTTGAGTTTGTGTGGACTAGGAGTAGAAGGTTGTCAGTGAACATGAGGAAGTTGCCACACTGCCTCAGGATGCCCATATCAATCAAGCTGGCTGGAGAAACTGTGAGTATTTGTCCATCCATAGTGTTAGGTAAATGTATATGGTCAGGAAAAGAGGTCACACTTAAGAATGTTTTGTGGGTGAGAAGTGTGTTGGTACCTCTGAGGCTAGGCTTAGTGTTCCACCTGACAGTAGAGAAGGACAAGAAAAACATCTGGAGGACAAGGGCAAAGTGCTAAGGGAAAATTTAAGAAGCAAAATGTTTGCATCTCTAACCACCTCTACTCAGCAGTGCACTATGGTGTGCTACACACAAACAAGTGCAAACGCATGGCTTAAATAAAACAAGAAATAACCCCTTTAATTCAAACTCGCCAATAAGGATGCTGTCTCTGGGCTCTAGTCCAATCACCCTTGATTAGATGTGACCCAGACAGCACTCTTCTCCCACAAGGGTGCAGAGGGGCCTTCACCAACAAAGATGGCTTGAATTTGATGCTCAGAAGTTACAAACAGACCCAGAAACAGCAAATCTGGAACTGGGCTATGCTACAGCTGAACTAGTACAGTATACAGTAAAATGTGGCAAAAATAGTTCAGATAGACAGTAGAATGCAAATACAAGTTAAAAGTGCAGTGTAAGAGCAAAAGCAGGCACTTATAGTTAGTTGGAAGCAACGGATGCCTCAGTCCTTGCAGTATCTCAGTGAAAAGCTGATTTTTAGTACTCAAGTGATACCAAACAGTCGCCAGCAAGTCTGAATCTGGTCTATCCTGTGTAATGCAGAAGTAATAGAAATTAAAAGTGCATAAAATCCCAGTCAGCAGCAAAAAACAGATAAACGCAGATTCACCAGCAGTTCCCAGCTGTAGGCTACACCCTCCAGCCACAAGTCTCTAGAACACAAAACTTTCTAAATGTAAAACTACTGGTTTTGGAGCCCAAGCACTTAAGTTGCAACTAAAACACTTAAGAATAGCAGACACAATAGACCTTCAACCAGCAATTTCCATCTTAGAAGAGTGTAGTCTATCCTCTCCTGCCACAAGAGTTTAGACCACAAAACTTCCTAATGTGAAGTAACTGGTTTGAAACCCACATGCTTAAATCAGAATAAAGACTTAGAATAACAGACAGTAAGTCTTCCCAGTTTAGAAGGGTGTAGGCCACACTCGCCTAACACAATAGTTTAGACCACAACCTTCGTAATGTAAAATAACTGATTTGGAACCCAAGTGCTTAAACCTGAACTAAGACACTTTCAGAATAACAGACAACCATGAGCCTTCAACCAGCAATTCCAAGTTTAGAAGAGTGTAGACTATACTCTCCTGCCACAAGAGTTTAGACCACAAAACTTCCTAATTTAAAATAACTGGTTTGGAACCCAAGTGCTTCACCCGGAACAAAGACACTTAGAACAACAGGCACAAGCCTTCACCCAGCAATACCCAGCTGAGAAGGGCAGTGGCTACCCTCTCCTGCCATAAGAGTGTAGACCACAAACCTTCTTAATATAAAATAACTGGCCTGAAACCCAAGTCCTTAAACCAAAATTAAGAGGCTTAGAATAACAGTTATAGTCTAATCAGGCCACTAACCAGCAGTAATGAATGCAGCAGAATAAATGTAATTGAACACTTTTAAGAACAAGCAGCAAAAGCAAAATAAAGTAGGAGGTGACACAGACAGTAAAAGTGGCTGAATAAAGTGCATTTTTATCTAGATCTGTTTCTAAGGTTCTCCACTCAGACTTTGGTCAGTGAGAGGGGATACCTCATTCTTTGTGAGGGGATACCTCATCATTTTGGGTTTCATGGCATCTCTGATAACTACCCCTGGCAGGACTCTACATGAGAAAGATACAGTGATATCTGAAATCTCTTTGGTCTCAGCATCAACACCATTTATCTTTTCAATTCCCAGTGCTGGGCTTTATCAGAAGAGAAATAAAAATCTCCCCATATTCCTCCCTGCTCCAAAGTAGTCATTCACCACAGGCGCTTTGGAGTGTACTTGGGGAGCAGTTTCAAGATTGGTAAAAGTGCAGGAGGTGTGCAACACCAAGGACAGATGCAATCACATACATTTTTTTATTGAATGCTTGCCCTGATCAAGGCACTCAACTCTCTGAACCACCATTGGTCCTTGGGACCTCTTCAAGTGGTTATAAGAGAGTACCATAGCTATGCAGTATATTGAGCAAGGGGAAAACCAGGTCATACCCCCTTTACAGACTAACCGTATTAACTTGGGTTACAACTTTACAGCACAATCTCAGTCTGCTGGCATCGTACATTCTGTCAAAGCAAAGCTGTGTGTGTACTTTTCCACTAATATACAGGGTACTTATGAAGATTTAGAAGGAATCCCCCAAGATCATTGAGGTGACTCCTTTCTGTCTCTGGCAACAGTAGTTGTCCTTTCTTTTGGAATTTGTCAGTGGCAATTATAACAAGTTTTTTCACAGATTAGATTAACTCACACAAGAGCTGGGCAGTTTGCTACATCTCTATCCCAAACAACTTCAACTGACTGCCTGGATAAATGGGGTCTTAACCCCCTGCATGTGCTTACTAAGGATGTTCAGCAGCAGATACTAAAGGAGGCAAGAAAGCCTTGTCCTAGAAAATCACGTGTCATTAAATGAGAAAGGTTTTCCAGATGGTGCCAGTAACATAACCCGCACAAATTCACGGCTAGTGTTTCTCTGGTGTTACAATATTTATGTGAGTTACTTTCCTGTGGTCTGCCTTACCCCTCTACCAAAGTACATTCATTGGCTATTTTAGAATTTCTGCACATATATATATATATATATATATATATATATATATATATATATATATATATATATATATATATATATATATATATATATATAAAAGATCTCATAGAAAAACAGTGTGTCTGCTTTGGGATCATAATTTTGTGTTAAAGAAGCTAACACTTAATTTAAACCAGCTTATCTGTCTGACTTGATATTGTTAACATGGCAGCTTTACTGGCTGTTCTTCGGGTTTCACTGTTGCAGTCATTACATTTGGGTTATCTGCATGCAGGTAACCCTCAGCTGGCCTGAATACCAGAGTCTTGGATTCCTGCGTCGGATGCTGCCTCTTCTTCCATGACGTGAGGTCGTCAGGGGTATAAAACATGCAGCTGACGCCATTACATCAGTCTTTCTTGCCACGTGGTGCCCGAAGCAGAAGCAGTTTGCAAATGCCGGTCGGCCGACTTTTCATTTTCGAGTTTCAGAACCGAAGTCTTCAAAAAAGCTAAGTACCCCATTGGGGATCCTTTTTCTTGCTCTTAACTGATGTCAGTAAAGGTGAAATATTATCTTATCTGTGGAAAGCAAATACCTCAAAGATTTTCATTCGTACTGCATTCCTTGCTTAGGCCCAGACCATGACGTCCCTCACTGTTGGTTTTGTGCCTTATTCAACCCCCAAACTATTTGTCGGTCTATTTTTGCAACCACTTATTTTGGTGCTCGGTATAACTATCCAGAAATGGCTTCGGTAAGCCACCTGACTACCGATATTCCGAAAAAACGTAAGGATAGAGACAGGGACAGACCGCATAGATCTGAAACTGACGACGACGCTTCCGTTAAACTAGTCGTCAGTTTGATGGTACTCAGTGAGGCACTTTCTCAGCCTCTGATACCTCTTACTTCAGCAGGCCTCTACTGAGACCCATTCGGAGTCCGGTATGCTGCGAGATGATGCTTTGACTATGGGACCTGCGGATGTCTCTACCTTGAATGGGTCCGGAGCCGCTGTGCAGGCACCGGCTTCTGAGGGTGTATTCAGGCCTACAGACTTGCATTTTAAACAGTCACCATCTTCTTCATCTAGGCCTAAAACTCGACCCATGCCTAGAAAACAGATGTCCAAACCATATGGTCAGGCCCATATGCCTAAAAAACAAATGGCTGAAGACTTTATTACTTTCATTAGGGGAAGCCAGCCTTCCCCCTCTAAGAGACCTAGAACTGATTTTCCTTCCAATTCTTCTGATCAGGATTCTGATATTTCTGTTTCTTCTGTTTAGTAGGATTTGCCCTTATCTACCTATGAGGATTCTGACGCAGAGGATTCCATTCTCTCTGCTTCCCCTCCAGAAAATTTTTCTTTTGGTGAAACGTTGCACACTCTTAGGGAACATTTCTGCTGGGCAAGCCAAGATTACTCTGACTCCAAAAAGAGGCTTAGGGAATTCTTACTCCTTTCTCAACACAGGCCTTTAGCTATCCCTCCTTTTCTGGACATTGTAGATGATGCTTTCTTGGAATCTAGCCTGTCCCCAGACACTTTACCTCCAGCTCCCAGAAAACCTGACCGGTATTACAGAGTTACCTGACTCTCACTAGTTCCACTTCAGGAATCCTACTGCAGATCCAGAGATCATTTCCTAAGGTCCAAAGGGCATTAAGGCTACAGCTGCCAACAATCCTACCCCTTCTGAGATTCTAGAGCCTTGGACAAATGGGGAAAGAAAGTATACACCTCTGCTACTTTGGCCATTAGGGCTTTAAACTGCCAGTTTCATATGTTAAAGTATCAGCAGCATATTATGGGACTACTTAAACAGAAATGATGTTGATTCCTGACTGTGCTGAACACACAGAACTACAGGATTTAATGCATTCTGCTGAACAAGTTAGTAAACATACTTTGCAATGTGGTTTTGATTCTTTAGAAGCATCTTGCAGGGCTGCTGTCACTGGATCTGTACTTAGAAGGCATGCTTGGCTTAAGGAGCAAAACTTGCCAGATCATGTTAAAGCTAAATTACTGGATGCTTCCTTAAACCAAGACCGCCTGTTTGGCAACAAAGCAGAAGTCCTCAAAAAGATGGAGGAAAAAACTTAAATCTAGACAAACTGTTAAAGATTTCCTGCAAGTACAGCCTCCCAGATTTAGTATCCATTGGCCTTCAAAGAATTGGTCCTTTCCAGACTCTTCCAGGCCTTCTCTATCCAAACCCAGGAACAGCAGACCACCTAGGTTACAGCCTCAGGCTACACACAGGCCTAAGCAGTGGGGGGCTCCCACTTCCAAAGCAGGAAGTAGTAAGACACCCCCCTACGGAAAAATGTCACAATGACTTCACCTTAACCCTTCCAAGCCCTGCTCAACTGCCTGCTCCCTTAGGAGGAAAGCACGCCCTGCATGCAAAAATCTGGGAACTCATAACCCAGGACAAATGGGTTTTAAATATAGTTTTCCAAGGATACAGATTCCACTTCCACACCCTACCCAACCCCAAATGGTTGGCTAGACCTACCCCTAAATCAGTGGGCAGAGGCTCAACAGCAGGTTCTGTCTCTTCTAAGTATCAGGGCTATTCAACCTGTCCCAGCAGAAGAAAGGGGACTAGGTTTTTATTCAAGACTTAATCCCCAAATTCAAAATGCTAACACTTCAACAGCTGCTTCCTATGTTAGGCAAAGATGCCTGGTTGGCAACCTTAGACTTAAAGGAAGCTTACCTGCACATTCCAATAAGGGAATCTTGCAGAAAATACCTATGCTTCAGGGCAGGCTCTGTGCACTATCAGTTCTCTGCACTTCCCTTTGGCTTATCTACTGCGCCCAGGGAATTCACAAAGTGTATAGCTCCAGCCATTGCATTTGCAGGCAGAGAAATATTCAAATATACCCATACCTGGATGATTGTCTGATTCAGGCAGAAAGCCAGGACTTGTTATTAAAACATCTGGCATTTGTAATGAAACTTCTAACTGCACTGGGGTACACTGTAAATGAAAAGAAGTCTCATCTAGTACCCTGCCAACAGATTGTATTCCTGGGGGCAAGCTTGAACACAACTTCCCAGATGGCTTTCCTCACTCCAGAGAAACAAGTTTATTTGACAGCCTACTTCAAACTACTGGCCACAAAGACCCAGCTATCTGCAAGGAAAATTCTGCAAGCCCTGGGGTTCATAGTCTCTTGCATTCTACTAATTCCATGTGCAAGGCTGCATAACTGCATATGAGGAAACTACAATGGTATCTAAAAAGCCTGTGGGTGCCAACATTCTCAGGACCTGGAATCAGTGATTCCTATAATTCCTTGTATAAAGACAGAGTTCCTTTGGTGGGCAGAGGCCTGCTACCGCAACAATGGGGCTCCCTTTCACTCTACCCCCTGCTGCCCAAACCCTAACAACAGACTCATCAGACTATGTATGGGGAGCTCACTTGGCAGGGCAGTGCGTTCAGTGCAAATGGAACCCGAGTCAGATGCACCTGCATATCAACCAAAAAGAAATGTTAGCTGTACAGAATTCCCTGACAGCCTTCAAAGACCACATCCTTCCAGGACAATTATTGGTAAAGACAAGACAGCACCACAGTTATGTGGTACATAAACAAGCAGGGGGGGAACCCACTCGTACCCTCTCTGCAGACTAGCCATGGCTCTGTGGAATACAGCCTTGAGCTACCAAGTGCACCTACAAGCTCAGTTCCTGCCAGGCAAGCTAAATTCACTGGCAGACGACCTAAGCAGAAATCTCATGGACCCACACGAATGGAAACCGGAACCAAAAATATTCAACCCCTTGAGGAACAAATAGGGGACTCCAGAGATAGACCTGTTTGCCTCCTCTCAAAACTGCCAATTGGACAAATTTTGCACAAGGACTCCCCACAGTCAAGCTTGGAAAGTGGTGCCCTGTCCTTTACCTGGGAAAGCCTCTCGGCTTTCCCCCTCTGCCTCTCCTTTCGAAGGTTCTGCTAAAGATCAAACAGGACAAGCCAAGGACATTACTGACTGCACCAGACTGGCCACTCCAGCATTGGTACCCCCTCTTGCGCAGTATGATACCGCTGGAACCGTGGCACCTACCTCATACACTGGCTAATTCCTTGAGCTCCACAATAGCATCCCTCAGTAAGCAGGTGCTAGATGTCCTTCTGGAAGCAAGGAAACCTAGTACTAGAAAATCTTATGCTGAAAAGTGGAAAAGATATTGTTCCTGGAGCCAGACTCAGGGGATGGGCACAACAATGCCGGCTTACCTCATATTCTTCAGTACTCAACAGAAATGCTCCACAAGGGCCTATCCTTCTCGTCAATTAAAATTCATGCCTCTGCCATTTCAGCACATTATAATACTGAACCCACCCCTCTTCTCTCACCTTTTGCTAAAGCAATTCCTCAGAGGGGCCAAACATTTAATTCCCCACCCCCACCCCCCAGGCGAGCCCCTACTCCAGCCTGGGACCTTAACTTTGTATTGGAAAAGTTCACCCTCCATCCTTTTGAACCAGCTGCAACTGCAGAGTTGAAATTTCTTTCTTGGAAAACAGACTTCCTTCTAGCCATGACTTCAGCAAGAGGAGTGTCTGAATTACAGGCCTTCATGGCAGTGGATCCCTTTATTATCTTCCATGCAGACAAGGTTTCCCTCAGGACCAGTCCTTCCTTTATGCCCAAGGTGGTGTCTAGTGTGGCCCTAGATCAGTCCATTCATTTGCCTACCTTTTTTCTGAATCCACAAAACAAAGGTGAATGAATACTGCACTCTCTGGACATGCACAGACAACTTAGATTTTATTTGGACAGGACTAAGCCTCTCAGAAAATCTGAACAGCTGCTAGTTGGCTTTGCTGCAGGGGTAGAGGGGAAGGCCATTTCAAAGCAAACCATTTCTAAATGGATAGCCCATTGCCTTAATTTCTGCTGTAAGCACCATGGAAAACCTACCCCACAGGGGATAAGATCACATTCCACCAGAGCTGCATCTACCTCTACAGCCTTCCTCATAGGAGTCCCTAACAGGAACATCCTAGACGCTGCTACCTGGAGCTCTGTACATACCTTCACCAAGCATTACCACATGCCTATTTTTTTCTAAATCCAGAGCTAGTATTGCCACTGCAGTCTTGCAGGGCTTATTAGCTGGTCCTAATGCTCTGACTTCCTCCTCCCTTCCTTAGCTTTGGGCATCAACCCAAATGTAATGACTGCAACAGTGAAACACGAAGAACATAGTACAGTTGAGTACACTTGCCATAAATGTAGATGTTCGAGTGTATTCACTGTTGCAGTCCTGGTTACCGTCCCTACAGCCCCCTGACTTCTCTTGGCTCTACCTTTCTTTCTTATTTGGTGTATTTAAGCTTTCTGGTGTATTTGCTTTTTGATGGAGGTGTAACATAACATATAATTGCTTCCCATTATGGGAGCACCTGACATCTGGGGCAAGAAAAACTGATGTAATGGCGTCAGCTGCATGTTTTATACCCCTGACGACCTCACGTCATGGAAGAAGAGACTGCATCTGATGCAGGAATCCAAGACTCTGGTATTCAGGCCTGCTGAGGGCTACCTGCAGGCAGATAACCCAAATGTAATGATTGCAACAGTGAATTCACTCGAACATCTACCTTTATGGTAAATGTACACAACTGTACTTTCCTCTGACATCTGCACAAAGAGCATCTGAGTGACAAGATGTTATGGTGGGTCAGCTTTATTTCACTTTTTACAGAGATGGGGTTTCCTTGAGAACTAATCTTTTTTAAATATATTTTTATTAAATTACTTCCTAAACATAGGCAACCATACACAACAGAAAAGGAAACAAACCGTATTGACGTTTTTTTCATTTTGCATACATTATACATCGCAAGCTTTTTCTTTGTAACTATCATCAGTCCAACATTACATAAATTGCTGAATTCCTGCCTTCCCATAAACCCCATTCCTCATGAACATTATTCTGTACATTTTATTTCGACAATTTCCATTTGTTTATATGCACTTTGCTCCTTCCCTTTTCTAAAGAGTCCTCTCCCAAGTTTTTATCTCTTATTATATTGAATACTTTAGATATATTTGGTTTAGACATTGATTTCCATTTTCTAGTTATTGCTTTTTTTGCACCCAACAGAATTTAACTCAATAAGGCCGTGCTGTGTCTAAGCATTTCAGATCCATTTCTGGATTTATCTGGTACAAAATATCATCTGCAACTAAACCCAACTTTTTTATTACCATACCAATTATATCCCTGCATTTCTGAGTCCCATTTTTCTTTGTTAGTGGATCTGAGTATGAGTAAAATAACAATGGGCAAAGAAGACATCCTTGCCTGGTTCCCCTGTTCAGACAATACTTATCAGAAAGGAACACTCCCTGTTTAATTCTTGCTTCCAATCCTTTATATATCCTTCAAATTAACCTATTGTATCAGGAAATGCAAATACTTTCATTGCCCTACCCATAAAATCCCAGCTTACTCTGTCTAATGCTTTATCTGCATCAAGACCCACCAACAATAGTGACAATTTTCTTACATTCTACTTCCTTCATTGTTGTAGTAATTTTGTTAAATGTTTGCCTTCCTTCCAAAAAAACATGAGTCCATAACTTCCAACTTTGGTAACACCTCTGCCATTATTTTAGGTAGTATATAATCATGGTTTAAAATTGAACTGGGTCTGCATGAAGCTGGGTCTCTCATGGTTCTTTCCCGTCTTTAGGTAATACTGTTGTCACAGCTTTCTTCAAAGATGCTTGTGTTTCTCTGCCTTTTAAAATACTGTTAGACAAAATCTTCCAGATCTTTATCACTTTCTTCCCTCCTAATTTTCAGACTTCTAAGGAATGCCATCTGCCCCTGGAGACTTTCTGAAGATTGGTTATACATCACCATTTTATCTCATCTCCTATCTTAACTGTAAGTTTTTGAGCCTCCTCTGTCTCTAGCCTCTGCATAATTAAGTCTTCCATAAATGTTTCTATTTGCACTCTTACTTGATTTCCACATTTATCTGTTTTATATGATTTTTCATAAAAATTTATTGAACATCTCTAATACCTGTTTAGGATCCCTGATTATTTTTCTTGTTGCAGACCTCCTAAGTGTGACTGCAACTCTTAATGCTTTCTGTTGCTTAAATCATTTATTTAAAAGATTTTGTGCTCTGGAGTTCTCAAAGAATAGCTAACAGTATTCTTTTAAAACTCATGCATATTGTACAGATACTCTTATTTTATCTTTAGCACTCTGCAATTGCTCTTCCTCTTGTTCTGTGTGATTCCCCATATTTTGCAATAGTTTAACCTTTACCAGATTTTCCAAGTAATTTATATTACTACTTAACCATATCTCTTTTCTCTGTTTATACCCTATTTATTAACTCCATTTTCATTTTGTTCTACTCACTAGTTTTAACTTTTGAAGATATTTCTGTCTTCCCCCATATCTCTCGAACAATTTTCACTTAAATTCCTCTCTCTAGTAAGTAAGTGGGAAAGTGCCAGTGTCTCATTTTTACTTCAGTGTTCTTCGTGTTTCACTGTTGCAGTCCTCACATTTGGGTTATCCTGCCAGGGATAGCCCTTAGTCAGCCCGAGTATCAGAGGCGTAGTATTTCTGCGTCAGTTGCTGTCACTCCAGGACTGACGTCAGGTCATCAGAGGTATAAAAACAGGCAGCCGACATCATTACATCAGTCTTTCTTGCCGAGGAGCCTGATGCAAAAGCAGTTTGTATGAATGCCGGACGGCCGCTAGCTGTATTTCGTTTCTGAATTGAAGTTGAAGTCTTTTAAAGCTAAGTACCCTGTTGGGGATCCTTTTTTCTTGCTCTAACCGATTTCAGAAAAAGTTAACAATTGTCTTGCCTGTGGAAAGCAAATACCACAACGAGACGTCCATTCTTACTGCGTCACCTGTTTAGGCCCAGACAACAACGTCCCCCACTGTTGCTTTTGTGCTTTATTCAACGCCAGAAATCTACGTCATTAAGCCCTTATTGTAGCTATAGCTTTTCGCTCTCAGTCCTCAAATTCCAGTATGGCTTTGGTAAGCCTTCTGACTACCGATATTCTGAAAAAACATATGGATAAAGACGGAGGCAGACCGCACAGGTCCAAAACTGCAGAAGACGCTTCCGTTAAGCTAGTCACCAGTTCTCTGGTCCTCGGTGAGGTGCTTTCGCAGCCCCTGATGCCCGCTTCTTTGGATTTAAAGGTCGCTACCGAGATCCTTTCGGAGTCCGGTATGCTGCAGGACTCTTCTTCGACTAAGGATCCTGATCCTGCAGATATCTCTACCTTGGATGGGTCCAGAGCCGTTGAGCAGGCACTGGCTTCCGAGGAAGTACTTTGCACTACCGATGCTCAACACAGACCGACAACTTTCATATCTTCAGTTCTTTCGATAACTACAGAGTTTTTATGGCCCAGGGTATGAACCACACCCAAAAAAACGATGATCCAAGCTCAGCCACCTGCTTCCTTGCCTCAGTCTCAAATGCTTAAAGTGGTGGAAGACCTTGTAATGCTTTTTAGGGGAGGCCAGGCTACCCCTTCCAAAAGAAAGAGACTTGTCTCCAGTAGTTTTATCTGAACAAGAGTCCAATAACTCTGATGCATCTGAATATGAAGATATGCAACTTCTCTCTCTCTCTACTTATGAGGATTCTGATGCAGAGGACTCCATCCCTTCAGCCTCTCCACCTGAGGACTTCTCCTTTGGGGAAACCCTACATACTTTAAAGGAGCATTTCCAATGGGAATGTCAGGACTATCCTCAGTCAAAAGAGACCCAGGGAATTCTTAGATCTATCACAGCACAGACCTCTGGCCATTCCTCCTGTCCTGGATGTTGTGGATGATGTTTTTATGGAATCCAGTCTGACTCCTGGCACCCTCCCTCCTGCTCCCAGGAAACCTAACAGGTATTAGAGTCCCTGACTCTCACAAATTTCTGTTTAAAAATCCTTCTGCTGACCCCGAGGTCATCTCTCAAGGACCTAAAGGAATCAAAGCAACTGCAGCTAAGAATCCCCACCCCCTCGGACAGGGATTCCTGAGCATAAGTTAGATGGGGTAAAAAGGTATACACCTCTGCTACTCTTGCTGTTAGAGCATTAAATTGTCAGTTCCATATGCTGAAATATCAACAGCATACCATGGAACTCCTCAAACAAAAAATGTCTTCTTTTTCAGCTTGTGCAGAAAATAGAGTTACAAGAGTTAATGCATTCTGCAAGTCAAGTAACTAAGCACACCTTACAATGTGGTTTTGACACCCAAGAAGCATCTTGCAGGGCAGCAGTCACTGGTTCTGTCCTCAGAAGGCATGCTTGGCTTAAGGAACAGACCTTGCCAGACCATATCAAATCAAAATTATTGGACGCACCCTTGAACAAAGACAACTTATTTGGCACCAAGGCAGAAGAGGTCTTAAAAAAGATGGAAAAAAAGCTAAATCTATGCAGACAGTTAAAGACTTCTTACAGGTGCAGCCACCAAGGTTCAGTAGGCATTGCCCCTCCAAGCACTGGTCCTTTCCTGCCCCCTCTAGGCCAGCTTAGCCCAGACCCAGGGGAAGCAGACCCACCCAACAGCCCCAGGGAATGCAGAGATCTAAGCAATGGAGTTCTTCCTCTACAAAAATAGGGAGTGCAAGGCCACCCCCCTATGGTAAGACCTCACAATGACTTTACACTGCCACCCCCTCCCTCCCCCACCTGCTCGTGCCCCTAGGAGAAAAACTCTCCTTCCACGCAAACAACTGGGCCACCATTACCAATGACCACTGGGTCCTCAACATAGTGTCCCAGGGATACAAATTTTATTTCCACACTGCCAATCCCAAAAGGGTTCCCAGATCTTCCTCCAAACCAGTGGGCAGAGGCCAAAAAACAAGCCCTTTCCCTGCTCTCCATGAGGGCAATAGAGCATGTTCCTGCAGAACAGATAGGCCAAGGTTTCTATACCAGACTCTTCTTGGTACCCAGAAAAGAGGGCACATGGCACCCCATCCTCGATCTATCCATTCTAAACACATTTCTGGTGATGCCAAAATTCAAAATGCTCACCCTCCAGCAGCTTTTACCTTTGCTTTCTAGGGATGCGTGGTTAGCCACCCTAGACGTAAAAAAGGCCTACCTACACACCGAATCAGGGAATCATGCAGGAAATACCTATGTTTCAGGGCAGGATCTATGCAGTTTCAGTTCTCTGCGCTTCCCTTTGGCTTATCTACTGCTCCCAGAGTTTTCACAAAATGTCTGGCTCCTGCCATTGCTTTTTGCAGTCAAAGAAATATTCAAATTTACCCATACTTAGATGACTGCCTGATTCAGGCAGACAGAAAAGCTGCTACAACACCTGACCTTTGTAAAGGACCTATTGACCTCCCGGGGGTATACTGTCAATGAAAAGAAATCAAAACTAGTCCCCACACAAAGAATTGTATTTCTGGGAGCAAGCCTGGACACAGCATCCCACATGGCATTCTTTACTCCAGAAAAACAAGCCTACGTGACAGACTACGTTTCTCAACTAGCCACCAGAACCCAGTTAACTGAAAGGAAAATCCTGCAAGCTGGTAGGGTTCATGGCCTCTTGTATTGTACTCATTCCATACGCTAGACTGCATATGAGGAAACTACAGTGGTACCTAAAAAGCCTTTGGTGTCAGCACTCTCAAGATCTGGAAACTCTTGTACCAATGATACCTTGTCTAAGGAAATGTTTTCTTTGGTGGGCAGCAGCATGCAACCTCAACAAGGGACTTCCCTTCTCTCAACCCCATGCTGCTCAGACCCTCACCACAGACGCATCATACTATGCCTGGGGTTCTCACCTGGACGGCAGGTGCAATCAATCCCAATGGAGCCCAAATCAAATACATCTGCACATCAACCAAAAAGAGATGTTAGCTGTTCTGCATGCCCTGACAACTTTCAGACCCCCGGGGCCTCTACTGATCAAAACAGACAACACCATAGTGATGTGGTATATTAACAGCAGGGAGGGAATCACTCTTGTCCTCTCTGCAGGCTCACCATGACCCTTTGGCACACTGCCTCAGCCATGCAACTACACCTGCTAGCACAATTCCTGCCAGGCTCTTTAAACTCTCTGGCAGACAACTTAAGCAGAAACCTGCTAGACCACCATGAGGGGCAACTAGACCACAGAACCTTCAACCTTGTAACCCAAAAATGGGGCATCCCGAAGGTCGACCTCTTTGCCTCCCACTCCAATCATCAGCTCAGCAAATTCTGCACGAGGGAACCTCACAGCAAAGCCTGGAAAGTGAATGTTCTATCCTTCCAGTGGGTAAGCCTCTCGGTCTATGCATTTCCCCGTCTACCACTCATTTCAAGGGTACTGCTCAAAATAAGGTAGGAAAAACCAAGGGCAGTCCTGATTGCCCCAGACTGGCCACGCCAGCACTGGTACCCACTACTGCACAGCTTGTCATCCCTGCCACCATGGCACCTACCTCAGGTCCCAACACTCCTGACCCAGAGGAATGTGGAATTCATGCATCCCCAATTGCAGACCCTCAACCTGGCAAGCCTGGCTTATTCCCTGACCTCTCTCCAAGTGACCAGACTAAGCAAACAAGTTATAGATGTTGCACATGAGGCCAGATGCCCCAGCACTAGAAAATCCTATGCTGACAAGTGGAAAAGGTTTTGCACCTGGATCCAGGCTAAGGTAGCCAGAATGCCACAGTCTTCCCTACCTCTCATCCTGGATTACCTGACAGACCTACTACACAGGGGGTCTATCCTTCTCTTCTGTTAAAATTCATGCCTCAGCCATCCCTGCTCATTTCAGCACAGAGCCTCCTGTCTTCTCACACCCTCTCATCAAACAGTTCCTAAGAGGAGCTAAGAACTTGAGGCCACCCAAAAGAGCACCTACCCCAGCATGGGACCTTAACTTTATGTTGGAAAAGCTCACCCTGCCCCCCTTTGAACCTGCAGCTTCAGCAGACTTAAAATTTCTATCTTGGAAGACAGCCTTTCTTCTGGCCTTCACTTCAGCTGGAAGAGTATCTGAGCTAAAAGCACTTATGGCTGTAGAGCCCTTCATCATTTTCCATGCTGACAGGGTCCCTCAGGGTTAACCCAACCTTCATGCCTAAAATGGTGTCCAGTGTGGCTCTGAACCAATCCATTCATTTGCCCACTTTTTTTCCTCACCCACAAAACAAGGGGGAAATGATTCTGTACTCTCTAGATGTGCACAGACAGTTCAGATTTTACCTGGACATGACTAAATCTTTCAGAAAAACTGACCAATTGCAAGTCAACTTCGCTGCAGCAGCAAAGTGGAAGGCCATATCCAAGCAAACAGTCTCCAAATGGATAGCGCACTGCATCTATTTCTGCTACAGACAACATGGGAAACCACCCCCAAAGGGGGTCAGGACATGCTCCATCAGAACAACCTCCACCTCTGCAGCTTTCCTCAGAGGGGTCCCCACTAGGGACATACTGGAGGCTGCGACATGGACATCTGTTCATACCTTCTCCAAGCATTACCACCTGCCTATCTTTTCCAAATCCAGGGCAGGCTTTGCCACCACAGTCTTCAGGGCATCCTAGCCAGCCCCCAGTCTTCTTGACTGCCTCCATCCTTTTCTTCAGCTTTGGGAATCAACCCAAATGTGATGACTGCAACAGTGAAACATGAAGAACATAGTACAGTTGTGTACACTTACCATAAATGTAGATGTTTGAGTGTATTCACTGTTGCAGTCCTGGTTTCCCTTCCTCCATCCCTCTTCTCTCTCTCTCTCTCGCTCGCTGTCTCCTTACAAGGAAGTTTTGGTATTTACTTTTTACTGGTGGTGTTCTTCCATCGTAGCTCCTGTTGGGGGCTCCTGACAGTTAGGGCAAGAAATACTGATGTAATGATGTCGGCTGCCTGTTTTTATACCTCTGACGACCTGACGTCAGTCCTGGAGTGACAGCAACCGACGCAGAAATACTGCGCCTCTGATATTTGGGCCGACTGAGGGCTTCCCCTGGCAGGATAGCCCAAATGTGATGACTGCAACAGTGAATGCACTCGAACATCTACATTTATGGTAAGTGTACACAACTGTAGTTTATCTTGTGCTTTTATTTTAGTTTTTATCTGTGCAGGATCTGAAATAGTTATTGGATGTGTGTTGAAACTTTTAAGTTAAATGTACATGTTCCTGTGAAATTTAATTTCTATCTAGTCTAGCCCAGTTTCTCTACCTTGGGGAATGATATGTAAATTCTCTGAGTTCCTACTACTGAGCTTACATTTTCCATCCCAAATATTTTCATAAATTTCTTCAGAAAATAATCCTCTTTGGTTGTATTTCCCTTTCTAGGATCCCTGATACATCCTCATTATTTTAGATCAAATCCCAGTCCCCACCTAAAAGTAATATTCCTTGCTGAAAGCTGATCATTTCTCCCAGAATGTTCTTAACCTCTGTAGTATCAGTTTTTGGTAGAATATATAAATGCATACCAATGTAATCTCCCCTTTTTGCCAGTAGCCCCTTACTACCACAAATTTAGGATTATTGTCTTTCTTTCCCTCCTTTGTCACTATTAGATTCCCTATAACAATTTGTATGATTCCTCTCCTTTTTGTCCCTGGTGTTCTGATGAATATACATTCCAAAATCCTTTCTTTGTCAAATTCACATGCTCATTCTATTCCAGCTCTGTTTCTTGCAGCATTGCTATTTGCACATTCAGTACTATTTTTCCTTTTTGATTATACCTGTAAAGCCATTTATGTTCCAGGATAAAATGGATAGCATAGCCATTATGCTAAGAGCTATTGTTCCTATCTGTTATACAGCACAGTTTTTTGCATGTGTATTTCCAGCTTTTCTGTAACATGCATACCCTGTTTGGCAGGCTGATCTTTTATGCAGTTATTTTTTCTCATCTGCATTTGAACCTGTGCCATATTTGTCAGTACTTTTTGTTTTAATGAGAACTCTCAAAAAAAAAAAACAAAAACAATGTTCATAATGCGCCTGTCCCCTTTTAAAGTAGAACAAAAAATATGTACATCTTCAAAAAATAAAGTTTAACCCTCTAGGTAGTATCAGTGGCCCCATATAGACAGCTGCATCCAGATAGCTTATTTCTGTTAGTCAGCAATGAATCTTTGTCAGTTTCACTCAGATCAGAATGTTCAACTGACTTCAGCTGCAGACTTCTTGACTCCTACTGAACGTTTGCTAATGAGGGAAAACAGTTTAATATCTTTGCGGTTGTAAGAAATTTATAATTTTTCCATGGATTTCATCATTTTGTCTTATCAAGCCTGCATGCATACAAAAATATTTATAGCTGAAGCCAAGGGCAATAATGTAGACTTTCACCCCTGCAAACATTAGGAAAAATATCTCAATTCTACATGCAGTGGATATAAAAAGTGACCTTACCTCTGTTAAAATGCCAGGTTTTTGTGATCTAAAAAAATGAAACCACAATAAATCATTTCAAAACTTTTCCCACCTTTAATGTGACCTATAACCTGTACAATTCATTTGAAAAACAAGCAAATCAGGGGAAAAATATAAAAAACTTGCAGTAAGCTGGTTGGATACGTGTGCACACCCTTAAACTAATACTTTGTTGATTATGTTTTACCAGGGAATTCTTAACATTATGTATCTTTATCATGCAAGTGTCTCAGGATCCTGTCTTTAAACTTCTGTACAGTCTTCCCTACATAGAAACTGGGGCAATCATTACAAGTAGCCAAGTACACCACATTCTGTGTCTGGCAGTCTGCATAAAACCTACGCTTGAAAATGAAGCTAAAAATAGGATGTTGGAACTGTTGCTGTTTAGTGGGCACACAACAGGCTTTACATCTACGACAAGGAAAACTACCAGTCTCCTGGAAGTACTCCCCATAGACCATCATTTCGAGTCACAAAAGAGCTGTTTCATATTGTTAGAGATTCAAGAAAACATCACTATTTTCTCGTTTTGACTTCTCTATTAACTGTTTTGCACTTTGAACCGCGCGTTCTGCCAAACCATTTGACTGCAGATACTCAGGTCTGCTCATGACATGAGTAAAGTCCCATTCTTCAGCAAATCTTTTGATCTGTTGGCATGTAAACTGTGTGCCATTGTCAGAAATAACTTTGTGTTGAGTACCATGCACTGCAGCATGACGTTTTATCTTAATAGTGACGGCACTGGATGCTAGTTTAGGAAGTATATCAGTCTCGAACCAATTGGAGTAAGAGACTCTTAATGCAAGTAATGTTGACAATTCCATTTAAAAACGTCAGTGGCTACTGTCGACCAAGATAATTCAGGAATCTGGTTTAGATTAAGTGGTTCCTTCTGCTGATGTGGCTTTGTACTATTACACACAGAACAAGATAAAAGTGCTCTCTCAATATCGTGTGGCATAGAAGGCCAAAATACTAGTCTTCTCACCCTTATAGGTTCATAGGTTCATACTAGGCTATCTGCCCAAGGGCATTTATAAGCCTAGCCATAGTTTTGTGGCTTACGCCACCCCTTAGTTTGGAGAAACTATGCCCATTATTTAGCTGTGCCTCTGTCGAGCAGTGACACTGAGGTAACCCCTGGGGTGTATCTGCGATCTCCCATCCATTGATCAAGATTCCTCTTGAACAAGGCCAGCGAGGTGCTCTGCCTCACATAAACCGGGATTTTGTTCCACAGCATAGGGAGTCTTTGGGTGATGAATCTATCCCTCCAGCACGTCCTATTAATAACCGTGTCGAGGTTTAAGTCACCCGCCCTTGTGGCTCTGAGGGATCTAGAGTTCTTGAGATGGAGCATATTCGTGAAATCTGGGGTTGACATGGCCTTGTATGTCAGGCATAGGTCACCTCTGAGTAAGCGATGCGCAACTGAATATAACTGGAGTTCTTTCAGTTGTGCAGCATAAGACAGATTTTGAGACCCTTTATCCTTTTGGTGAGGAACTTTGTGGCCTCTCCAGCTGCTGTAAGTGTCGAGTCAGATACATTCGAATGGGGCATTGTACTCGATCATTGGTCTGATGAGTGATGAGTATAGGGAGACTATGACTTCCCTTGATCTAGATGTGAATCCCTTCATGATAAGGTGGGCAATGTAGAAGGTCTTCCTAACTACTTTAGCAATATGAGTGTCGAATGAAAGGCTACTGTCAACCTGGGTTCCCAGGTCCCTAATAACTTCTTCTGTGTTCAGGGGATTGCCATCTATATGGTAGCTAGGGGTAACCTTATTTTTCCCGAAGGGTATGACTATGCATTTCTTGGCATTTAACTTGAGGCCATGGCTCTGGCACCAGTTATCCGTTTCTGTGAGACCGTTCTGAAGGATATCTGTGTCGGATGTGTTCTCAACTACGGCGCCCAGTTTGCAGTCATCTGCGAACTTTGTCAGCCATAACCCTCCTGTGTTTGCTTGTACTTCAGAAATGTAGATGCCAAACAAGAGTTTCTTCTTTTGGAAGAGTCAGTTTCTGGGTGACCATGATGCAAGATAGTAATGTACTGTTGTTGCAAGGACTTTGGAACCTTTATTTTTGGACCTTTCATAATGATACCTTTGTCGGACAAAATCTCATCTCTGTATGGAAAATAATGAGGTAAATTAGATTGCTTTGACGGACATCCTTAATTAAGTTGTTGAGCCTTTGTAAAATCTCTGTATGGAAAATAAGGTTGCACTTTTTGAGGTAAACTAGATTGATTTGACGGCCATCCTTAATTAAGTGGTTGAGCCTTTGTAAAACTGGATCTGTGGCTATGTGATCTCTCAGCTCAAGATGTGTGGAAGAAATATTTCTCACTTCCATGTTTTCAAAATCAATGTTCTCATTCTCATGCTGTTCATTGGGGTTTCTGGGCGATCTGGATAAGGTATCAGCAAGATAAAAAAGTTTGCCTTTTTGTAGACAAGAGTGAAATTATACTTCTGCAGTCTCGGCATCATGCATTGCAGTCTGGCTGGAGCTGAATGCATAGGCTTTCTCAAAATAGTGACTACAGGTTGGTGGTCTGTTCAGTCTGGATAGGTCTACCATAAACATAATTGTGGAACTTTGAACATGCAAACACAATTTCCAAAAGCTGTTTCTCTGAGCATACTGCATTTCAGTTTGAGCAAGAGTTCTCGAGGCATAAGCAACAGGTTGACTCTCTTGTAGAATGACTGCACCTAGACCAAATTTCAAAGCATCATATGAAACAGTAACTGGCTTGTGAACATCATAGTATCTGAGAGATGGTGGAATAGCAATTCTTTGTTTGAGGATTTCAAATGTTCTTTGGTGTTGCTCTGACCAAGACCATGATACATCTTTATGTGTCAGCTCTCTAAGTGTTGCTGATAGTTGGCTAAAGCCTGGAATTAATTTGCCTAGATAGTTAACCATGCCAAGAAAATTTTGCAGAGCTTGAACATTATCTGGAGCTGGCATCTTGAGAATGGCTGTTTGCTTAGAAGAGTCTGGTCATAATCCTGAACTGGTAAATAAATGACCAACATTGGTAACCTCTTGTAGCCTGAATTTGCATTTCTGCGGATTGAGCTTAAGATTTACTTGCTATGCCCTTTTCAGAACTTTCCTGAAGTTTTTGTCATGGTCAGCTTTATCAGCACCTCCTACTAGTGTGTTGTCTAGTGTAGTTGCAAAAGGATACCCAGAAAAAAGTTGCTACTTCACTTGCAGGATTTATCCCAAAATAGCATTCTCAAAAGTCTGTACCTGCCAAATGGAGTACTAAATGTAGTGAGCAATGAAGATTTCTTGTCAAACTGAATTTGCTAAAATTAACTCTCTGCTTCTAAGACAGAAAAAACAGTGGTATTTGGCATGAAGGCTGTGACTTCTTCGACTGTGCGCATTGGATGATGAGGTCTTTTTAACTCTCTGTTCAAATCTCATGGGGCAGTACATATTCTGATGTCATCTGAGCTTTTCATATGAGCTACCACCATGGATGATGCCCATTCAGTTGGAATTGCAACTAGACAAATCACACCTTGTCGCACCATTTTATCTAGCTCAGCTTTGACTCTGTCCTGCATGGCCATTGGATCTTTTCGTGCTGGCCTGCTATCTGGGTATAATTTCATGGAGTACACAACTGGAAGCTTCCCTAATTTGTCTTTGAAAAGGTCAGCATAGGTAGAAAAAATGTACTGGGTGAAATTAGAGTAATTTTGTTTAAGCTAACATGATGGAAGTCCTTGTTAAATGAAAGCAGTCCCAATTTCAAACTGTCTTTGAGCCGTAATAATGACTGGGCATGCGTCTTGACCACATAAAATAACAAGTTATAGCTTCTCCCAGAAGAGCAACATGAAAGCACTACTGAGCCTTCAGTCTGAAATTATTTACCTCCATAAGCAACAAGCTTCGTACACCTCACCAAATCAAGCCTTTCACCATGACGCACTGTAGCAAATGTTTCTGCTGACATAACATTGCACTTGGAACATGTGTCACCTTTGAGCTCTATGGATTTTCCTTTTATCTGAACAGTGCAAAATACTTCATTCTTTGCCTTAAATCTACTGCATTGACTGTTTAATGAAGCACCAACACACCATCAACATAAAGAGTATGGTTGCAGCTCTCTATTTGATCAACTTGTTTCTTAAAATGTGCCCTTTTAATAAAAGAGCATGGGCGTTTTGATTTACAAAACCTTTTGAAATGATTCCATTGATTTCATTTGTGACATTGTTGACCTAAAGCTAAATATTTCTCCCTTTTAGATTCATGATTTCAACCACAGATACGATAGTTGGCAATGAAACTGGGTTGGGGCTCATGCTTTGAGTTTGCTGACTCACTCTCCTGCTTCACTGAGACTGTGCGAACTTCGGAATTTGCTGGAAAGCTCTGGAGTTTACCAGTGAATGCTGCAGGGCTACAGTTGCTGCCATGTGATTGGGCCTGTTCCTTTTAACTACATACTGCATACTATCAACATGAGCTTTGTCATTGTGCCTTCTAGAGCTGTTCTCATTTATAGGCATATTTGTGTGCTTTTCTGTGAGCTCATATATCTGACACATCTCAATGGCCTTATTCAAAGTTAAATTACTGTCACAAAGCAAAATCTTTCTCACCACATAATTTTTAATACCACACACGTCTGTTTGTTTTTTTAATCAGCTCATCACTTAAATCACCAAATTTGCATGCTTTAACCTTATTTCTCAAATCTATTCTGCAAAAGTTTCCCAGGCTTCTGACACTTGTGTAAAATAAGTGCCTTTCCATTGTAACATCTGTCTGTGGGTTACACATTTCTCTAAATTTACGTTTTAAGAACTCAGGGTCTTCCCTTGACTCAGCATGTACAATGACTGTTTTCCCCCTCTCCTGCATAGATAGGTGCATACACAAATGAACATATTATCTTTCTATGGCTACTGACCCAGCTATAGTAAGTAGAATAAATGCCTTTGTATGGTCTTCATCAGAAAATGCAGCCTTTATGAAAATGTACTCCTGCTCAAACACTCTCCAGTTCTCTGCAGTAGTATTGTCAGACACAAGTGCACTGGGTTTTTGAAATCCATCTGCTATGTCCACAAAGTATGTACAAATACACTGAAAATATGGCCCTTGTAATTATGTACGAACAAACTGTTCTGTGAACTTGTAATAGCATTCAGATGAACAATAAACTCTTTGAAATACTGTACTTTGTGAAATATGCTCTGTAATGGCTGTATTTTGAAAAGTAACTTTACTGTAATACTGCACAAACGTGAACACTTTATACATTTCTGACAACTCTGATATCTTTGATTAATATGAGAAATAGGTTTACCTTTACATAGTCGATCCCAATATGGGTGAAATGGCTTCCGCGAATACCAAAGTGCGAACGTCTCCAAAGTTGAATTCCACATAAGTGAACAGCAAAACCTTGCCCCTTTTTGACCCATGATAGCACTGGTGTGGAGGGGTGGCACGGCCGAAAATGTCGAAATTCGACATTTTTCGACATTTAAAATTTTTCGTGGTTTCGATTTGCTTAACTTTGTCGATTAAGTGGCCGGTTGATCATGTGTGATCGACAATATAAAGGTAAACCGAGAAATATGTGCTTAGTGAAAATGCATGGTTTCATTTTATTTTTTGTTTTATGCAATTTGGACTTTATTTCAAACATTTTCTGTAGTAATTTGAACATTTTATCCATATTGGATATATCGATTTATGTGAATGTAATTTAGAGCGTTCTGTATGCCTCATTTCATATTTTGGAATAAGAAATGGTGCTGAGCAAGTTTTAATATCTGAAATTCATTTCTGACCTGTTTTGCGAAGTATGCACATTGTAGGGATGATTCACTCCTTTATATTCCTCCAGTTTCAACTAAGTGCCTCTCGATCTTGAACTGAAGAATATGTATTCCATCCTGGCTTCAAATCCTTTAGACATGCTGCTTCTGACACCATGTCCTTTTAGACATGCCAGTTCTGACACCATGTTGCTCGTCGTTCTCCAACATAGATGACAACCAGGTGGGGTATTTAATTTAGATGCTTTAATACATAGAAACACATCAGGATGGATAGCAGCGTCATAAAATATAAACGGACTGGTTAACAGACCTTGCATACATCATCTGTACAGCTAACTACAAAATGGCAGTCAGACTTGCACGTGGTCAGTATTTAAACACTTGTGCAAGCCCTTGCATAGCTTCTTAAAGGTACATACACATTGATCTACAGTATCTTTAATGCAAACAGTCACTGAAAATTCTCCACCCACATTTAAAATATCCCAACTACACACTATAAGATCTACTTTACTATATGTAACATGCAGTTTCTATTATTAAATGTTAAGCAGATGTTTGGCCAGGACAAGCATCATTATGAGTCAAAAGAATTAAGTAGACATAGTTTATATAACCCTCCCCTTCACCAAGATATTCACAGTTTTGAAAATATGCTTACTAGAAAGATTAGAAGTGAATATCTACTAAATGCAAACAACTATAGTAGTAATCTTACGGACGAAGAAAATATATTATTGAAGGAGCTTGGAAACAATCGAGATATCCGGGTAATGAAACCGGATAAGGGAGGTGGTGTGGTCCTTATGGATAACTGGGACTATGAAAAGAGAATGCTAGAAATATTAAATAATGACAAGTGTTATAATGTAGTTTCTAAAAATGAAATTAATATTGCATACTGTAAAATAGATTACATTATAGAAGACAATTTTCTTCAGGGGCTTATAGATATGGATTTGTGGAATTTTTTGAAGGTTAAGAAACCAGTCATCCCCGCTATTTTTGGTATACCTAAAACCCACAAAAATATTCAAAATCCTCCTATGAGACCTATTGTCTCATCACAAGGTTCCAAAACCCAACCACTAGCCATTTATATGGACACTAAACTTAAAATGTACCACAACAAATACCCTCATATCTTGGTGGACTCTTGGGACTTTTTGCAAAAGATCAGCAAGGACCCATATAGTGTGGATATGAAATTCATTACTATAGACGTTAAAAATTTATTTTCAGTTATACCACACAATACAGGGATGGATTGGTTTGAAAATATGCTTATTGAAATTAATATATTGACACCAAGCGAGTTCAAACTAGTCCTAGAATGTATGGAATTGGTACTCAAGAACAACTTTATTTTCTTTCGAGGTGACTATTACCACCAAATTGAAGGGGTGGCCATGGGGGCAGCTTGTGCCCCCATTTATGCAAATATAGTTATGTTACACTGGGAAAAACAATATGCTTTTGAAACGGAATTTTTTGGGCATATCAAAAATTATTACCGGTTCCTGGATGACATATTTATTTTATGGGAAGGTCCAGATGAAGTAGTAAACAATTTTATTTCCCACATTAATGGAAGTACCAATTTTTTTAAATTTACTTATATCAATTTACAAAAAAATCATTATTTGGATATTTTGTTATGTAAAGATTACAACACCAATACTTATAGATCTACTATATATAGGAAAGAAAACTTTTCAAACACTTATTTGCACTTTAACAGTGATCACGCCGAGCATCTTAAGAGAAATATAATAAAGGGGCAGATGATTAGAGTGGCCCGTATGACTTCAGATAGGGAAGAGTTTCTTGTTGAAATTGATAAAATACAAAAAATGTTTCACGAAAGAGACTACCCTGTGGAAATTACACAACATATCAAGGAGTATGTAATTAAGGGATGGGGAAAAAATATGTATCACTACTAAACCAGATAAATGATAGAACTATGGAAAGAACTGAGAAAGCACTGGATAAATAATGGATGTCCTTCAAGGATGCATCTGCAGTCATAACATATGGGTTGTCCTGCCTCAGGCAGCCCTTCGGTCGGCCGGATTCCAAAGTCTGGGTCTGGCCTCGGCTGATGTCGCACTTCACCCGACGTCATAGCTCCTGGGGTATAAAGGCATCAGCCGACGCCATTTTCCTCAGTCTTTCTTGCGCGCCAGTGCCGAAGCAGAAGCTGTTCGCAAGTGCCGGTCGGTCAGATCCAGAGATTTCAGCTACCGAAGACTTCTAAAAAAGCTAAGTACCCCGTTGGGGACTCTTTCTTGCCTCAGCCGATGTCAGACAAAGTAAATAATTGTTTAACTTGTGGGAAACAAATACCTCATAAGGATTTCCACTCCTACTGCCTACCTTGCTTAGGCCCAGACCACGACGTATCAGCTTGTTTAGCCTGTGCTTCCTTCAACCGACAGACACTTAAACGTCGGTCGGAGTTTGCAGAAGAGTTTTTTGGTTCCGCTTTTGCATATAAAATGCCGTCGGAGACTCCGACTACACATTTAGCCAAAAAACACAAGGAAAAGGACCGGCACTCGCGGCCTGCAGTTTCGGCTGAAACCACGGTTAGGCCTACCACGAGTGTCTCTGTTTCGGCTGAAACAGAGTCCTCGGTTCTTCCTTCTGCCGAAAGCATGCCTCCGACAACCGAGGCCACGGCTGAGTCGGCTACAGAAATTCCTACCGAAGAAGCAGGCGCACAAGATTTGTCCGACACCATTCTGTTGGACATCTCTACTCCTGCACGTGGGGCAGCTAGACCCCCTGCTTCTATGTCTATTAAGGCCTTCTCCAGGGTTAAAGCAGCTAAAATTTCCAAGGCCTTACCAACAAAAGCTTCCTCTCACAGGCCTTCCTCAAGTTCTCAGATTCTCTGCCTTGCTGAGGACCTTATATCTCTGATTAGGGGATCCCAACCTCACCCAGACAGGGCCTCACAACCTCCTCCTGAAAAAAGGCCTAGGACTGAACCCCCTGAACCTCTCTCCTCTGACTATTCCTCGGATGGATCAGATTTATCAGACCATCAGGAAGGACCATACTCACCTTATGAGGATTCGGATGCAGAAGACTCAATTCCTTCTGCCTCCCCCCCCCCAAGAAGAATTTTCCTTTGGGGAGACTTTACACTCAATGAGGGAACACTTTCAATGGCAGGGTCATGCTTTTTTCTGGTTCTAGGAAAAGGCTAAGGACTTTTTTACACTTGCCACAGCATAGGCCTTTAGCCATACCACCTGTACTATCAGTTGTTGATGATGCATACAATGATGCCAGTTCTGCCCCTGATTCTCTTCCCCGGCCCCTGCCAAACCTGACAGATATTACAGGGTCCCGGATTCTCACTTCCACTTGTATAAGGCCCATGCTGCAGACCCAGAAACTATTTCTCAGGGCCCAAAGGGTGTTGCAGCTGCCACTGCCAAAAACACCCTACCCTCTGAAAGAGAGTCAAGAGCATTAGAGAGATGGGGTAAAAGGTTTATACATCTGCTACTCTTTCTGCCAGGGCTTTAAACTGTCAATTTCACATGATACAGTACCAGGAATTTTTGTTAGATCAGCTGAATAAAAAGCTTTCCTCTCCTGAACCTTTAGACCATAAGTCCCTTCAGGATTTGGTACACAACTCTCAGCAGGTCAGTAATCATTTCTTAAAATGTGGCTATGATGCACTGGAGGCTTCATTTAGATCAGCTATGACTGGAGCAGTGATTCGAAGGCATGCCTGGCTAAAAGAGCAATCCTTGCCAGACCATGTCAAGTCTAAACTCCTAGATGCCCCTATGGAGAAACAAAGTTTATTTGGCTCCCCTGCACAGGAGGTTCTAAAGAAAGTGGAAGAAAAAGCAAAATCTGTGGAAACGGTCAAGGATTTTCTGCAGGTCCAACCTCCGAGGTTCAGCAGAAACTGGCGTTCAAAGAATTGGTCCTTTCCAGACACCTCCAGAGCACAGAGAGGCAGAAATAAATGCCCAAGAGGCAGAGGTCAATCAAGGGGTGCCTACAGGGGTCATCAGTGGCAACCTGCCAACCAGAGGAGTACCGCCACAGCTGCGACTACAACCACTTCCACAGGACAGACACAATGACTTGGCTCTGATTCCGCCTACCAGGGAACAACTGGAAGCACCCTTGGACGGAAAGTTAGCTTTATTTTCAAAAAACTGGCATTGCATTACAATGAGACAAATGGACATTGCAAATAATAGACAAAGGATACAGGTTTCACTTCCACACTTTACCAAAAAAGAGAGGAATGCCAAACCTTCCACCAAGCCAGAAGCCAGAGGCTCTAAAACAAATCATCAACTTACTAAGGATGAGAGCAATAGAAAAGGGCACCATCTATGGAACAAGGCCAAGGATTTTACTCCAGACTATTCCTTGTACCAAGAAAAGAAACTCAATGGAGGCCTATTCTCGACTTGTCCGCACTGAACACATATCTCATTGTACCAAAATTCAAGATGCTGACCCTACAGCAACTTCTTCCCATGTTGGGCAAGGAGTCTTGGCTGGTGACTCTAGATCTCAAGGAGGCATACCTGCACGTCCCTATACGACCAGATTGCAGAAGACACCTCAGGTTTCTTGCAGGATCAGAGCATTATCAATTCTCAGCATTGCCCTTTGGCTTATCTACTATGCCCAGAGTATTCACGAAATGCCTGGCATCAGTAATTGCACATTGCAGGCTTCAGGGAATTCAGATCTACCCATACCTGGATGACTGCCTAATACAAGCGGACAACAAGACAAAAATAATAAAGGATTTGACCTATGTCATACAACTGTTACAAGCCTTGGGATACACAGTCAACATACAGAAGTCAAGACTAGTGCCATCCCAAAGGATAACATTTTTGGGTGCAGAACTGGACACAATAACTCAGATGGCTTTTCTCACAGAAGAAAAACAAAAGCAACTCCCAGTCTACTTCATGGCATTGACAAGACAAACTCAGCTTACTGCAAGGAAAGTCCTGCAGGCCCTGGGTTACATGGCATCTTGCATAATCTTAATCCCACATGCCAGGCTGCATATGAGAAAATTACAATGGTACCTAAGGAATGTATGGTCTCAACACAGACACAGTCTAGAAACCATTATACCAATCATTCCATGCCTGAAAAAAGAATTCCTGTGGTGGGCTCAGGCCTGCCAGACCAACAGAGGGTTGCCTTTCCACAAACCACAACCAAGGCAGACCATCACCACGGACGCCTCAGACCTAGGCTGGGGGCACACATGGAAGACAAGTGTATCCAAGGCCTATGGTCTCAAGACCAGCTGAATCTACACATAAATCTAAAGGAGATGCTGGCAGTGAAGCATGCAATTGAGGCATTCAAATCATTCCTCCAGCAAGGACACCTGCTGATAAGGACAGACAATACCACAGTCATGTGGTACATCAACAAACAGGGAGGCACGCATTCCTACCCTCTATGCCGGATGGCAATGGACCTGTGGAACCTAGGCCTGAATCTCAACATTCAACTACAGGCCAGATTCGTACCAGGAAAAGAGAATTCACTAGCTGACAGCTTAAGCAGAACTACCACGGATGCTCACGAATGGATGCTGCATCCAGACATCTTCAAAAACATAACAAAGAAATGGGGAATGCCAGAGATAGACCTGTTCGCCTCCCCACTCAACCACCAACTGAAGAAATTCTGCTCAAGAGAATACCACCCACAAGCCTGGAGGGTGGACTCCCTTTCTTTCAGCTGGAAGGCCCTGACAGTTTATGCCTTTCCACCTCTCCCATTGATGTACAAAGTTCTACTGAAGATCAGGGAGGAACAGCCAAAGGTGATTCTGATAGCTCCAGACTGGCCAAGGCAGCATTGGTACCCGCTACTGAGAAGCATGTCTCTGACGAACTCATGGCCTCTACCTCTATGGCCTTTACTTCTAGCAGAACAACTACAAGACCCTGCATCCAAACTTGAAAACGCTGCAGCTAACTGCCTGGAAAATTGCATAAAACAAAACCAAACTGTTTTATCTCAGAGGGTCAAGGACATTATCCTGGAGGCTCGCAGACCCTCCACAAGAAAAACATACTCAGCCAAATGGAAGAGATTCCTCATTTGGAGTGCATCAAAGGAAACAAATGTCACACTGGCAAACCTAGCACACATCCTAGAATACTTAGCAGAACTGTTCCACAATGGCCTGTCCTATTCTTCCATTAAGATTCATGCTTCAGCAATTTCAGCAGAGAACAACATGGATCCTCCTATCTTCTCTCACCCTCTCCTCAGACAATTTTTAAGAGGGATCAAAAATGTAAAACCTCCAAGGAAACCACCTCTGCCTGCATGGGATCTCAATTTTGTGCTGGAAAAATTAACACTTCCCCCTTTTGAACCAGCAGCATCAGCAGACTTACAGTTCTTATCTTGGAAAGCTGTTTTCCTTCTGGCAATCACTTCAGCAAGAAGGGTATCCGAGTTACAGGCATTAATGGCAGTGCAGCCTTTCCTTATCTTTCACCAGGATAGAGTGTCTTTGAGAACCAATCCTACTTTCATGCCAAAGGTGGTATCCAGGGTATCCTTGAACCAAGCTATTCATTTACCTACGTTCTTCCCTAACCCACAGAACAGGGGGGAAAAACTATTGCACACCTTGGATGTACACAGACAACTGCGCTACTATCTGGACAGAACTAAAACCAGCAGAAAAACTGACCAGCTTCTGGTAACATATGCAACAGGAGTGCAAGGAAAAGCAATTTCCAAACAGACAATTTCAAAATGGATAGGAAATTGCATGCGATTCTGCTACTCTTTTCATGGAAAGACAACTCCTGAAAATATCAGGCCTCACTCCACAAGAGCCACAGCCACCGCTACAGCTTTCCTACGAGGAGTGGCTACCAAAGACATTTTAGAAGCTGCTACTTGGAGCTCCGTGCATACATTTGCCAAGCATTACAATCTTCCTTTATACTCCAGATCCCGAGCAGGTTTTGCAACTGCAGTTTTACAGGGGATCTTAACTACACCATCATTATCTTAGTGCCTCCTCCCCCAGTTTGGCTATGGTATTCTACCCATATGTTATGACTGCAGATGCATCCTTGAAGGACATAGTACAGTTTTGTACCTACCATAAATGTAGATGTCCGATAGGTATGCATCTGCAGTCAGGATTACCCACCCTCCTTCCCCTCTGTGGTATTCCTAGGGTGCTTACCCCTCTTTTAGCTAGCTGGGGGAATCTATTATGGTGTATATATATGTATATATATATATATTTTGCTTTCTACTGTTTGGAATTTTCTACATTTATCCAAATTTAGCCTTACTAGAGGGCACCTGGCATCTGGGGCAAGAAACACTGAGGAAAATGGCGTCGGCTGACGCCTTTATACCCCAGGAGCTATGACTTTGGGTGAAGTGCGACATCAGCCGAGGCCAGACCCAGACTTTGGAATCCAGCCGACCGAAGGGCTGCCTGAGGCAGGACAACCCATATGTTATGACTGCAGATGCATACCTATCGGACATCTACATTTATGGTAGGTACAAAACTGTACTTTTTCCTTATCTCTTGCATATTATCAAAATATAGGGTGGTTACATAAATGCATTAATGAGACGTGGAATTTGTTTAAAACATTGGCTACAAGGACTACTATTTTTGAAAATAAACTAACCTATAGTTATAGGAGAGGGTACAATATAAAAAACATTTTAGAGAGAAAGAATTGTATAGTCCAAAATCAGCCAGTCTCTAAGAGAGTTAGTACTTACAGATGTGGTAGATGTGCCCAGTGTCCATTTATAGCTGGAGAAAAAGATATAACATTACCTAGTTTAAATATTACACTAAAAGCAAACAAATGTTATAGTTGTTACACCAAGGGTTTGGTATATTTAGTTTATTGTAAATCATGTTGGGGGATATCCTTCAAGGATGCATCTGCAGTCCTAACATATGGGTTGTCCTGCCTCAGGCAGCCCTTCGGTCGGCCGGATTCCAAAGTCTGGGTCTGGCCTCGGCTGATGTCGCACTTCACCCGACGTCATAGCTGCTGTTTATTGGGTATAAAGGCATCAGCCGACGCCATTTTCCTCAGTCTTTCTTGCCGCGTGGTGCCCGAAGCAGAAGCTGTTCGCAAGTGCCGGTCGGTCAGATCCAGAGATTCCTACTACCAAAGACTTCTAAAAAGCTAAGTACCCCGTTGGGGACTCTTTCTTGCCTCAGCCGATGTCAAAGTAAATAATGGTTTAACTTGTGGGAAACAAATACCTCATAAGGATTTCCACTCTTACTGCCTTCCTTGCTTAGGCCCAGACCACGACGTATCAGCTTGTCTAGCCTGTGCTTCCTTCAACCGACGGACACTTAGACGTTGGTCGGAGTTTGCAGAGTTTTTTGGTCCCGCTTTTGCATACAAAATGCCGTCAGAGACTCCGACTACTCAATTAGCTAAAAAGCGCAAGGAAAAGGACCGACATTCACGGCCCGCGGTTTCGGCTGAAACCACGGTTAGGCCAACCGCGAATGTCTCGGTTTCGGCTGAAACCGAGCCCCCGGTTCTTCCTTCGGCCGAAAGCATGCCTCCGATAGCCGAGGCCTCACAGAGCATGGCTGAATCTGCTACTGAATTTACTGCTACAGAAGCAGGCGCACAGGATTTGTCAGACACTATTCCTTTAGACAAATCTACCCCTGCACGTGGGGCTGCTAGACCCCCTGCTTCCATGTCTATCAAGGCTTTTGCCAGGGCTAAAGCAGCTAAATCTTCTAAGGCCTTGCCTGCCAAAACTCCTTCACATAGGCCTACCTCTAGTTCCCAAATACTCAGCCTAGCTGAGGATCTCATTTCTATGATCAGAGGATCCCAACCTCACCCAGACAGGGCCTCTCAGCCCCCTCCAGACAAGAGGCCTAGGACTGAACCCCCGGAACCTGTCTCTACAGATTATTCCTCGAATGACTCAGACATTTCAGACCCTCACGAAGGCCCATATTCTCCTTATGAGGACTCTGATGCAGAGGACTCCATTCCTTCTGCTTCTCCTCCTGAAGAATTTTCCTTTGGGGAAACCTTGCATGCTATGAGGGAACACTTCCAATGGCAGGGCCAGGATTTTTCAGATTCTAGGAAAAGGCTAAGGACCTTTTTACACTTACCACAGCATAGGCCTTTAGCCATTCCGCCAGTATTAACAGTTGTTGATTATGCATATAATGATGCCTGTACTGCTCCTGATTCTCTTCCTCCGGCCCCTGCCAAGCCAGACAGATATTACAGGGTCCCGGACACACACTACCATTTGTATAAGGCTCCTGTTGCAGACCCTGATACCATTTCACAGGGCCCTAAAGGTGTGGCAGCTGCCTCTGCCAAAAACCCTCTTCCCTCTGAAAGGGAATCTAGAGCATTAGAGAGATGGGGTAAAAAGGTTTATACTTGTGCTACTCTTTTGGCCAGGGCCTTGAACTGTCAATTTCACATGATTCAGTACCAGGAATTTTTGTTAGACCAGCTAAATAAAAAACTGTCTTCTCCTGAACCTTTAGACCGCAAGTCACTTCAGGATTTGGTACATAACTCTCAGCAGGTCAGTAACCATTTCTTAAAATGTGGCTATGATGCACTGGAAGCTTCCTTTAGATCAGCTATGACTGGAACAGTGATTCGAAGGCATGCCTGGTTAAAAGAACAATCCTTACCAGACCATGTTAAGTCAAAACTCCTAGATGCTCCCATGGAGAAACAAAGTTTGTTTGGCTCCCCTGCACAGGAGGTTCTAAAGAAGGTGGAAGAAAAAGCAAAATCTGTCCAAACAGTCAAGGATTTCTTACAGGTCCAACCTCCGAGGTTTAGCAGAAATTGGCCTTCGAAGAATTGGTCCTTTCCAGACAACTCCAGAGCGCAGAGAGGAAGAAATAGACGCCCAAGAGGCAGAGGTCAATCTAGGGGTGCCTACAGGGGACGTCAGTGGCAAACTTCCAACCAGAGAAGTACTGCCACAGAATCAACTACAACCACTTCCACAGGGCAAACACAATGACTTGGCTCTAGTTCCGCCTACCAGGGAACAACTGGAAGCACCCTTGGGCGGAAAACTAGCCTTTTTCTCCGACAACTGGCATTACATTACAGGAGACAAATGGACTTTACAAACAATAGACAAGGGCTACAGGTTTCACTTCCACACTCTACCAAAAAAGAGAGGAATGCCAAACCTACCTCCAAGCCAAAAAACAGACGCTCTAAGACAAATCACCAACTTACTAAGGATGAGAGCTATAGAAGAGGTGCCACCTATGGAACAAGGCCAAGGATTTTACTCCAGGCTTTTCCTGGTACCAAGAAAAGAAAATCAATGGAGACCTATTCTAGACTTGTCCGCACTGAACACATACCTCATTGTTCCAAAATTCAAAATGCTGACCCTCCAGCAGCTTCTTCCCATGCTGGGCAAGGAGTCTTGGCTGGTGACTCTAGATCTCAAGGAGGCATACCTGCACGTCCCTATACGACCAGATTGCAGAAGACACCTCAGATTTCTTGCAGGATCAGAGCATTATCAATTCTCAGCATTGCCTTTTGGCTTATCTACTGCGCCCAGAGTATTCACAAAATGCCTGGCATCAGTAATTGCTCATTGCAGACTTCAGGGAATTCAAATTTACCCATACCTGGACGACTGCCTAATACATGCAGACAACAAGGCAAAATTAACAAAAGATTTGGAAAATGTCTTACAACTGTTGCAAGCCTTGGGATACACAGTCAACATGCAAAAGTCAAGACTGCTACCATCCCAAAGGATAACATTCTTAGGTGCAGAACTAGATACATCAACTCAGATGGCTTTTCTCACAGAAGAAAAACAAAAGCAACTACCAGTCTACTTCATGACATTAACAACACAAACTCAGCTTACTGCAAGGAAAGTCCTGCAAGCCCTGGGCTACATGGCATCCTGCATAATATTGGTTCCGCATGCCAGGCTGCATATGAGAAAGCTACAATTGTACCTAAGGAATGTATGGTCTCAACACAAGCACAGTCTAGAAGCCCAGATTCCAATAATTCCATGCCTGAAACAAGAATTCCTGTGGTGGGCTCAGGCCTGTCAGTTGAACAGAGGCTTGCCTTTCCACAAACCTCATCTAAGCCAGACCATCACCACGGACGCCTCAGACCTAGGATGGGGGGCACACATGGTGGACAAGTGTATACAAGGCCTATGGACCCAAGACCAGCTGAATCTACACATAAATCTAAAGGAGATGCTGGCAGTGAAACATGCGATCCAGGCATTCAGACCACTCCTTCAACAGGGTCATCTGCTGATAAGGACGGACAATACCACAGTCATGTGGTACATCAAACAGGGAGGTGCACATTCATATCCTCTATGCCGGATGGCAATGGACCTATGGAATGTGGCCCTGAATCTCAGCATTCAACTTCAGGCCAGATTTGTACCAGGAAAAGAAAATTCTCTAGCAGACACCTTAAGCAGAACTACCACGGATGCTCACGAATGGATGCTGCATCCAGATATCTTCAAAGCCATAACAAAAAAATGGGGGCTACCACAGATAGACCTATTTGCCTCCCCACACAATCACCAATTGAAGAAATTCTGCACAAAACATACCACCCACTTGCTTGGAGGGTGGACTCCCTTTCCTTCAGCTGGAAAAACCTGACAGCATATGCATTTCCACCTCTTCCCTTGATGTACAAAGTTCTACTGAAGATCAGAGAGGATCAGCCAAGGGTAATTCTGATAGCTCCAGACTGGCCGAGACAACATTGGTACCCGCTACTGAGAAGCATGTCTCGGACACACGCATGGCCTCTACCTCTATGTCCCTTACTACTAACACAGGACAACTACAGGATCCTACATCCAAACTTGAAAACACTGCAGCTAGCTGCTTGGAATATTGCATAAAACAAAATAACCCAGATTTATCTCAGAGGGTTAAGGACATTATCCTGGAGGCACACAGACCCTCCACAAGGAAGACTTATTCAGCCAAGTGGAAAAGATACCTCACTTGGAGTGCAGCAAAGGGAGAAAATGTCTCATTGGCAAACATAGCACACATTCTGGAATATTTAGCAGAGCTGTTCCACAATGGCCTGTCTTACTCCTCCATTAAGATTCATGCATCAGCAATTTCAGCAGAATACAACATGGATCCTCCTGTCTTCTCTCATCCTCTACTCAGGCAGTTCTTGAGAGGAATCAAAAATGTAAAACCTCCAAGGAAACCACCTTTACCTACATGGGATCTCGACTTCGTGCTGGAAAAGTTAACACTTCCCCCTTTTGAACCAGCAGCAACAGCAGAATTACAATTCTTGTCTTGGAAAACTGCTTTCCTGCTAGCAATTACTTCAGCAAGAAGGGTATCTGAGTTACAGGCATTAATGGCAGTACAACCCTTCCTTATCTTCCATCAGGACAGAGTCTCTCTGAGAACTAACCCTACCTTTATGCCAAAAGTGGTCTCCAGAGTATCATTGCACCAAGCGATTCATTTACCTACATTCTTCCCCAACCCACAGAACAGGGGGGAAAGACTGCTACATACATTGGATGTACACAGACAATTACGCTACTATCTGGACAGAACTAAGACCAGCAGAAAAACTGACCAGCTTCTGGTAGCATATGCAACAGGAATGCAAGGAAAAGCAATTTCAAAACAGACAATCTCAAAATGGATAGGAAATTGCATTCGATTTTGCTACTCTTTTCATGGAAAGACAACTCCTGATAATATCAGACCTCATTCCACAAGAGCTACAGTGACCACTACAGCTTTCCTACGAGGAGTGGCTACCAAAGACATTTTAGAAGCTGCTACTTGGAGCTCCGTGCATACATTTGCCAAGCATTATAATCTTCCCTTATACTCTAGATCCCGAGCAGGTTTTGCAACTGCTGATGTCATTCAAGGATGCATCTGCAGTCCTTACAAATGGGTTGTCCTGGCCTCAGGCAGCCCTTCGGTCGGCCGGATTCCAAAGTCTGGGTCTGGCCTCGGCTGATGTCGCACTTCACCCGACGTCATAGCTGCAGTTCAGCGGGTATAAAGGCATCAGCCGACGCCATTTTCCTCAGTCTTTCTTGCCGCATGGCACCCGAAGCAGAAGCTGTTCGCAAGTGCCGGTCGGTCAGATGCAGAGATTACTACTACCGAAGACTTCTAAAAAGCTAAGTACCCCGTTGGGGACTCTTTCTTGCCTCAGCCGATGTCAGAAAAAGTGAATAACTGTTTAACTTGTGGGAAACAAATACCTCATAAAGATTTCCACTCTTACTGCCTACCTTGTTTAGGCCCAGACCACGACGTAGCAGCTTGTCTAGCCTGTGCTTCTTTCAACCGACGGACGCTTAGACGTCGGTCAGAATTTGCTGAGGAGTTTTTCGGCTCCGCTTTCGCTTACAATATGCCGTCGGAAACTCCGACTTCACAATTAACTAAAAAGCGCAAGGAAAAGGACCGACACTACTCGCGGTCCGCGGTTTTGGCCGAAACCGCGGTTAAGTCAACAGCGAGTGTCTCGGTTTCGGAGTCCACGGTTCTTCCTTCGGCCGAAAGCTTGCCTCCTACCGAGGCCTCATCCAGCATGGCTGAATCTGCTACTGAAATCCCACCTGCTCTTGCAGGTTCACAGGATTTATCTGATACTATACCTTTAGATATATCTACTCCTGCACGTGGAGCTGCTAGGCCCCCTGCATCCATGTCGATTAAGGCTTTTGCCAGGGCTAAAGCAGCAAAATCTACCAAAACTGTGCCTGCTAAGACCTCCTCTCACAGGCCTAGCTCTAGTTCTCAAATGCTTAGTCTAGCAGAGGATCTCATTTCTTTGATCCTCGGATCCCAACCTCACCCTGACAGGGCCTCTCACCCACCTCCAGAGAAGAGGCCTAGAGCAGAGCCCCCTGAGCCAGTTTCTTCAGATTACTCCTCTGATGATTCAGATAATACAAACCCTCCAGAGGGCCCTTATTCTCCTTATGAGGACTCTGATGCAGAAGACTCCATTCCTTCTGCCTCTCCGCCTGAGGAATTTTCTTTTGGGGAAACCTTGCATGCTATGAGGGAACAATTTCAATGGCAGGGCCAGGATTTTTCAGACTCTAGGAAAAGGCTTAGGACCTTTTTGCATTTGCCACAGCATAGGCCTTTAGCCATTCCTCCAGTACTCACTGTTGTGGATGATGCATTTAATGATGCTTGTACTGCTCCTGATTCTCTTCCTCCGGCGCTGCTAAGCCGACAGGTACTACAGGGTTCGGACATACATTATCATTTGTATAAGGCTCCTTTTGCAGATCCTGAAACTATCTCCCAGGGACCCAAGGCTGTAGCAGCTACCTCTGCCAAAACCCTCCCTCTGAAAGGGAATCTAGGGCCTTAGAGATGGGGTAAAAAGTTTACACTTCTGCTGCTCTTCGGCTAGGGCCTTAAACTGTCAATTCCACATGATTCAGTATCAGGAATTTATGTTAGATCAGTTAACTAAAAACTGTCCTCGTCTGAACCATTAGACAAAAAATCTGTTCAGGAAATGGTACATAACATTCAGCAGGTCAGTAATCATTCTTTAAAATGCGGCTATGATGCACTGGAGGCTTCCTTTAGATCAGCTATGACTGGTACAGTGATCAGAAGGCATGCATGGTTAAAAGAGCAGTCCTTACCAGACCATGTTAAATCAAAGCTCCTAGATGCTCCCATGGATAAGCTCAATTTGTTTGGCTCCCCTGCACAGCAGGTGCTGAAGAAGGTGGAAGAGAAAGCAAAATCTGTCCAGACATTCAAGGATTTGTTACAGGTCCAGCCTCCAAGGTTTAGTAGGAACTGGCCTTCCAAGAATTGGTCCTTTCCAGACACCTCCAGAGCTCAGAGAGGCAGGAATAGGCGCCCAAGAGGCAGGGGTCAATCCAGAGGTGCCTACAGGGGACGTCAGTGGCAGCCTAACAACCAGCGAAGTACTGCCACAGATCCAGCCACCACCACTTCCACAGGACAATCACAGTGACTTGGCTCTGAGACCGCCTACCAGGGAACAACTAGAAGCACCCTTAGGCGGAAAACTAACCTTATTTACAGTAAACTGGCATCACATCACAGGAGACAAATGGATTTTACAGACAATAGACCAAGGTTACAGGTTTCACTTCCATACTCTACCAGGGAAGAGAGGAATGCCAAACCTACCTCCAAATCAGAAGACAAAAGCTCTAGAACAAATACACCACTTACTAAGGATGAGAGCTATAGAAAGGGTACCGTCTATGGAACAAGGGCAAGGATTTTACTCCAGACTTTTCCTGGTGCCAAGAAAAGAAAACCAATGGAGACCTATTCTCGACCTGTCCGCTCTAAACACATATCTCATTGTTCCAAAATTCAAAATGCTGACCCTACAGCAGCTTCTTCCCATGCTGGGCAAGGAGTCTTGGCTGGTAACTCTAGATCTCAAGGAGGCATACCTGCACGTCCCCATACGACCAAATTGCAGAAGATACCTCAGATTTCTTGCAGGATCAGAGCATTATCAATTCTCAGCATTGCCCTTTGGCTTATCTACTGCCCAGAGTATTCACGAAATGCCTGGCATCAGTAATTGCTCATTGCAGGCTTCAGGAATTCAAATTTACCCTTACCTGGACGACTGCCTGTTACAAGCGGACAACAAAACAAATTAGAAAAGATTTGAAAAGGTCATTCATCTACTGCAAGCCCTGGGATACACAGTCAATATAAAAAGTCAAGGCTGATACCATCCCAAAGGATAACTTTCTTGGGTGCAGAGCTGGACACATCAAATCAAATGGCATCCCTCACAGCAGAAAAACAGAAGCACCTTCCTCTCTATTTCATGGCATTAGCAAAGCAGAACCAGCTAACAGCAAGGAAAGTCCTGCAAGCCCTGGGTTACATGGCATCCTGCATAATATTGATTCCACATGCCAGACTACATATGAGAAAGTTACAATGGTACCTAAGGAATTTATGGTCTCAGCACAAGCACAGCCTAGAAACCCAAATTCCAATAATTCCATGCCTGAAGCAAGAATTCCAATGGTGGGCTCAGGCCTGTCAATCGAACAAAGGGCTGCCCTTCCACAGCACTCAACCAAGCCAGATTATCACAACGGACGCCTCAGACCTCGGTTTAGGGGCACACATGCTGGACAAGTGCATACAAGGCTTATGGACTCAAGACCAGCTGAACCTACACATAAATCAAAAGGAGATGCTGGCAGTAAAACTGGCAATTCAGACATTCAGACATTTCTTCGACAGGGTCAATTGCTGATAAGGACGGACAACACCACAGTTATGTGGTACATCAACAAACAGGGAGGCACACATTCATACCCTCTATGCCGGATGGCAATGGACCTCTGGAATGTGGCCCTGAGCTTCAACATTCAGTTACAAGCAATATTTGTACCAGGAAAAGAAAATATACTAGCAGACATCCTAAGCAGAACTACCACGGATGCCCACTAATGGATGTTACATCCAGACATCTTCAAATCCATTACAGAGAAATGGGGACTACCAGAAATAGACTTATTCGCATCCCCACACAACCACCAATTGAAAGAATTCTGCACGAGGGCATACCACCCACTTGCTTGGAAGGTGGACTCCCTATCTTTCAGTTGGAAAAACCTGACAGCATATGCATTCCCACCTCTTCCTTTGATGCACAAGGTGCTATTGAAGATCAAAGAAGACCGTCCAAGGATCATCCTGATAGCTCCAGACTGGCCGAGGCAGCATTGGTACCCATTACTGAGGAGCATGTCTCGGGAACAAATATGGCCTCTGCCCCTAGTTCCCTTACTGTTAACACAGAACAACTTCAAAACCCTGCATCCAAACCTGAAAACACTGCAGCTGGCTGCCTGGAACATTGCATAAGGCAAAATAACCCAGATTTATCTCAAAGGGTTAAAGACATTATCTTGGAGGCTCGCAGACCCTCAACAAGGAAAACTTATTCAGCAAAATGGAAAAGATATCTCATTTGGAGTGCAACAAAAGGAGTAGATGCATCATTGGCAAACATAGCTAACATCCTGGAATATTTAGCAGAGCTTTTCCACAATGGTCTGTCTTACTCCTCCATTAAGATTCATGCATCAGCAATTTCAGCAGAATACAACATGGATCCTCCAGTCTTTTCTCAACCTCTACTCAGACAGTTTCTCAGAGGAATTAAAAATGTAAAACCACCAAGGAAACCACCATTGCCTACATGGGACTTGAACTTTGTGTTAGAAAAGTTAACACTCCCATCTTTTGAACCAGCAGCAACAGCAGAATTACAGTACTTATCTTGGAAGACTGCATTCCTGCTTGCAATCACTTCAGCTAGAAGGGTTTCTGAATTACAGGCATTAATGGCAGTACAGCCCTTCCTTATCTTCCATCAGGATAGAGTGTCCATGAGAACTAATCCTACCTTTATGCCAAAAGTGGTCTCCAGAGTATCTTTAAACCAAGCAATACACCTACCAACATTCTTCCCAATCCACAGAACAGGGGAAAGATTGCTGCATACCTTGGATGTACACAGACAATTGCGCTACTACCTGGACAGAACCAAGAACTATAGAAAAACTGACCAGCTTCTGGTAGCATATGCCACAGGAATGGAAGGAAAAGCAATTTCAAAACAAACAATCTCAAAATGGATAGGAAATTGCATTAGATTTTGTTACTCTTTTCATGGAAAGGCAACTCCAGAAAACATCAGACCTCATTCCACAAGGGCTACAGCCACTACTACAGCTTTCTTACGAGGTGGCTACCAAAGACATTTTAGAGGCTGCTACTTGGAGCTCCGTGCATACATTTGCCAAGCATTATAATCTGCCTTTATACTCCAGATCCCGAGCAGGTTTTGCCACTGCTGTTTTGCAAGGGATCTTAACTACACCATAAACTCTTAGTGCCTCCTTAGTGCCTCCTCCCCCAGTTTGGCTATGGTATTCTACCCATTTGTAAGGACTGCAGATGCATCCTTGAAGGACATAGTACAGTTTTGTACCTACCATAAATGTAGATGTCCGAGAGGTATGCATCTGCAGTCAGGATTACCCACCCTCCTTCCCCTCTGTGGTACTCCTAGGGTATTTGCCCATCTTGTAGCTAGCTGGGGGAATCTATTATGGTGTATTTGTTTGTATATATGTATATACATGTTTATTTCTATTTGCTCCCTATTGTTTGGAAACATTTGCATTTATCCAAATTTAGCCTTCCTAGGGGGCACCTGGCATCTGGGGCAAGAAACACTGAGGAAAATGGCGTCGGCTGATGCGTTTATACCCGCTGAACTGCAGCTATGACGTCGGGTGAAGTGCGACATCAGCCGAGGCCAGACCCAGACTTTGGAATCCGGCCGACCGAAGGGCTGCCTGAGGACAGGACAACCCATTTGTAAGGACTGCAGATGCATACCTCTCGGACATCTACATTTATGGTAGGTACAAAACTGTACTTTTTGCAAGGGATCTTAACTACACCATCTTTATCTTAGTGCCTCCTCCCCCAGTTTGGCTATGGTATTCTACCCATATGTTAGGACTGCAGATGCATCCTTGAAGGACATAGTACAGTTTTGTACCTACCATAAATGTAGATGTCTGATAGGTATGCATCTGCAGTCAGGATTACCCACCCTCCTTCCCCTCTGTGGTATTCCTAGGGTATTTACCCCTCTTTTAGCTAGCTGGGGGAATCTATTATGGTGTATTTGTTTGTATATATGTATATATATAAATATATATATATATATATATATATATTTTTTTTTTATATTGTTTGCTCTCTACTGTTTGGAATTATTTGCATTTATCTAAATTTAGCCTTCCTAGAGGGCACCTGGCATCTGGGGCAAGAAACACTGAGGAAAATGGCGTCGGCTCATGCCTTTATACCCAATAAACAGCAGCTATGACGTCGGGTGAAGTGCGACATCAGCCGAGGCCAGACCCAGACTTTGGAATCCGGCCGACTGAAGGGCTGCCTGAGGCAGGACAACCCATATGTTAGGACTGCAGATGCATACCTATCGGACATCTACATTTATGGTAGGTACAAAACTGTACTTTCTATATTGGCAAAACGGAACGACATTTAAGAAAAAGGATATATGAACATCTGAGAGATATAAACCGTAAAAATGAAAATAATGCCTTGTATAGACACTCCTTAACATGTGAGAAGGCCGACTTTAAATTTTGGGTGGTTGAGGTTGTTGATCATTTTGATAGGGGGGGGTGACTGGGAGACAAAATTGCTATACAGGGAGATGATATGGCAACTTAGGCTGGATGCCTGTAGTGGTAAGGGCTTCAATGATCACATATCCATAACACCAGCCCTAAAACTATTAGCCAATGACCCCAAGAAGCATATGTAAATCCACTGATTTATTTCACTGATTACTTATTGTTAATTTAAAAGCATAATATTTTAATTTAATTGTATATGCTTGGTTTTAAATAAATATTTATTCAATACATCATTTACAATGTTTTGTGGCTCATGTATATATATTTATTTGATGTGTATGCATACACCTATGTATGTGTTTCAATAATTATTCATGAATATGGAATGCTATTATAGTTTTACCTTGTCTATAGAAATTTCTTAATTTGTTTAATTGCCAGCCACTTTATTATTTTTGTCACATTTTTTTGAATTAATTACCTTCATTGAACTGTGTATATAGGACAAGGGGGTGTGTTGTTTTAATTGATTCTGATGAGGTCTCCAGTTTTGGAGATGAAAGCACTAAATCTGTCTTTGTAGTGTATAATAAAAGGATATAGCTGACTTTTGGAGTTTCTGGTTGTGGTGAATATTACATGGAAGACGGCCTTTATTGACCCATATTACCGAGTGTTTTACAATTTGTTGTCTACTGGTGTATGGTTATTGATTATTAAATGTTTCTTACAAATAGTAATAAGGGCAAAAAATGTTGTACCTTAATAACTTTTAACCCTTTTTAATGTCCTTCCAAACCTTAATGACATAAAGTGGGGTGTATGCCTTCCAGCCACCCACAAGTTTAACAAAGTCAACAAAATCTAGTCATTCGCAGCCACTTTTTCTTGCAATGCCAAATTTCACAAATGTGATTATATGGGAGACTGTTAAAACAGTCATTCACTAATTTCAGTGTTGCTGGTCTTCCTGTTCCATTTCCATCTTCCAGCACCAGACTCTAATTCAAGTCAAAGGTAATCCTGATTCTTTTGTGTCTCTCTCTAGCATTTATCTTTATACCACTGGAAAATGTTTCACTGGCAAAGTCTGTATGAGCTTTATTTTCAGAAGAATGCAAAGCCGTCGTCTCCTGTTTACTGGCTCACCTTTGGATAAACTTTATTTCCTCCTTAGCCTCGTCTGCATCCAAATACGTCTTTGATCCACCAGGGGAAAAAAAATTATGTAGGCAGCTGGATACAGCAGCTTGAACTTCACACCTGCCTCTCGACATTCCTTGATTGTTTGGATAAGTTTGTGTCTTTTTTACCTGGAGTACAGTGAATATTTCCCACCAACACTTTGCTGTCTCCATTTTTAATACTTTTCCTTCTGTAAATGTTTTGTTAGGATCAACTCTTTTGCTGGTATGATTGCATCTTTTTTAATACAAGTCCTGGTTGCTTTCTTATGGCTAGGATTGGCGCATACACTGTGTGCCCTTTCAATTAAAAAAATCCTGTTGTGGGATGCCAGTCTAGTTGCTTATTTATGCTTTCATAAAATTAATAAGGTCTCTTTCTTCCAGTTTCTTTGGTACAGACGAGTATCTCAGGTTTTCTTTACACCCACTATCTTCTAACTCTCCTGTTTTTTGAAACCGCTCTTCTTGAGAAGTCTCATACTGGGAGAGCTTTTTCCTCCATTTCAGTCTCTAGGTTTTGCAGTTGTATTCATCTGAATAGCTAGTTATAGCTTCTTCTATTCTATCCATTATGAATTGATATATTTCTCAACTGTTTCATTTTATTTTAATCAACTCTGAGTACATTTGCTTTATTTTTTCCTCTAGATTACTGGAAGCCACCTCTTGTACCAAAGTTGAAGCTTAAACTGCTTTTTGCTGAACAGCTTCAAGCTTCTTCCTAGACCGTGTTTTCTTTTCACCTTTTATTGTTGGTTTTCCTTTAGGTTCTGTAAAGTTCTTGCTTGCTGGCATCCAGGCAGTGTACTTACTAGCTGGTAACTGAATTTTACTCAAGCTAACAAAAATGGTTATTTCTCTGTTACTTTTTTTTTACACTGGGAGATCTGAAATTAAGCTATAATGTGTGCAGCCATCTTGGAATCCAGAACTTCCTACATGTTATCCAAGTTTACTTTAAGCCAAACTGTCAGTTTCTCTGTGTTCTTTCCTGTACCCCAAAATAAAGGAGAAAGGCAATTTCAAACCTTGGATGTCCGCAGACACGGTGTTATCTTGACAAAACAAAGCCTTTCAGAACTTCAGATTGGTTGTTTATTTCTTGTGACGGTAAGAAGAGACAACCTGTGCCAAGGCAGACTACTTTCCCCGTGGTTGTCTCAAGCTTTTATCTTTTGTTATTCCCACCACAACAGAACTTTTCCAGGCAGGGTCAAGGCTCATTCTTCCTGGGCCGTGGCTTAATCTGTGCTTTTTTGGAAAGGGTTGGACTCGAAGTATTGTAGAAGCAGTAACTTGGTTTTCTGTAGATCATTTTACAAAACATTACAAGCTAGATTCCTTTTCCAGCTTTAGCCAGGTTTTTCTCCAGGACCCTTCCTCCTCCAAGTTGTTCCAATATATGGTAATCTACCCATATAGCTTTGGCTACTGTAGCCTTGATTAATGTAAAGAACATAATACAGATGTAAGTAAACTTACCATAAAAGTAGATGCTTGAATGGTCACTGCTGCAGTAGTTCTTCTCTCTCTCCACCCCTTCTTTTTTGGGCTATTTGTATGTCAGGGTGTGGGCATTTTTTTTTTTGTTGTTTCTAGAAATATACTCCCAGGGCTCAGCATCCCTTTCTCAGTTGATATGAAGGGCTTGAAGCCCAAACCTGTGTTATAGTCAGTTTAGCTTGAGCTTGACTACGGGTACATGAAAGGTGCCCTGAAGCTTTGGAAGCAGTCTGTTATATCCTGTGCAGGATATAACCCTTGTAGCTTAGGCTACTGCCGCAGTGACCATTCGAACATCTAATGTGATGGTAAGTTTACTTGCACAACTGTATTTTCTTTACATTCTGAAATTCTCCATATGAGATGTTTTGCTTTGTACATTACTCGATGGATATGCAACATACAGTGTTTTAAAATGTGTGCAGAAATGTATTTGCATGTATTGTTAAAAAAGAAGCAACACTGCTTTGTGCTGTGCTTATTAAAGCACATGGGGGAAACGTACTTTCTTCTCTGGAGCTGTGATATTTTGCTTTCCATGTTTCTGTGATAGCCACACAAGTTTAAACATTTTAAATTGCTTGGAAAAAAGATTTCATACTTTAGTGTAGAATAGATCTAAAAGTATTTGGCACATATTAGCCGCATAACATTGTTTGCTGGCAAGCACTGTTCTGATACACCCAGTTGGAGTGAGCCACACTAGAACTGTGGCATTCTGCATTGTACTTTGTAGCACTGGGGAAGTAACATGCACAAATGAAAAAATTACAGAATGCAAAGTTTGGAATTGTATTATTTTTCTGACTGGTGCTGTGGTATTTGGTTTTGATTTTTACCAAGCAGAACTCACGTTAACAGCATGGTCTTGTTCGGATGTCCTTGTGTTTTAACAGTTTGTTTACCCTTTTTATGGTAGGTAAGCAGCATGCAGATTTTAAGGTGTGTGTGAAAACCAATCTTTAACACTGTATTGTTGTATAAACAAAAAGGGCACATGGTGCTAGTAGTATGGCTCTGTTATGTAGCCACAATCTTTATTCGGAGATATCCTGGCTGGAACTGTAATTTTGCCTTTTTAGTAATGAAGATGGTGTAACTTCAGAAAACAGTATTTAGGATTGTGCTATAGAAAAAAATATTTAAACATTATCAGCAAGAAGTGAAATGGCAGCGCCTCTTCCTTCAACTACATAGTAGAAGATATCCAATCCTATATTCATAATAAATGCATTCAAATTTTATTGCATTGCTACTGCTTAGCACAACTCTCTTAACTCGTTACACATCCATTAGTGCTACCAATGCTGAAAGATCTGTTTGAACTTGCCACTGCAAATCTCTGGTGCTGTCCCTTATTTAATATAACTCAATTTCAGTAGTGCTTATCTTGTTGGAAAATCTGTTTGAAGTTTTGATTACTGTATATACTATTTGGAAAAAAAAGCTCTGCTAAGGAAGTTACTCTGAATGAAATCAGCAGCTACTACGGCTGCAATAGCTGCCGAAAACGTAATCAACTTCCTGGCCATGAAAGTAAAATAAATAAGTAAATAAATACAATAATAAAATACTGGTGAGGCCATGGACCTTATTGAAGCAAATATCTTTGTGATTCACTGACTGGTAAAATGTTTACGCTGCCAAGGGTTACAAAATGTCTATCCTCCTACCAGTGAAATATCTAACAAGAACATTTGGCTGATAACATCTTGGGAGCAGATAGACATCTTGCTTCCTGAGGAGGGTTCAGTATAAAGTGAGGAGGAGTGATGAGCATTAATAGCTGCAGTTTTTTTAAACAGTTGTCATTGCTTATCCCATATGGCAAGATGCCCTGGGTTGGTTAGCTGTGGCATGTTTAGGGAGGGGAAAGGCTACTGGACATTAATTAGCATAATAGTCTACACTTCTGAATCTAGAGTGGACCTAATTCTTTTTAATCACTTCAGGATTGCTGTTGAACATCGATTGCACTTTTAAAGTACATAACACCAGATTATTAGGTGGCTAAGAATTTAATGAGCAAAAAGTACAGTAAAACAGACTTGATTATGCTGATGCCAGTACTGAGTCCTGAAACACCTTAGGATCCAGTGGAAAAAAGTACGTTTCATAATCGTGATTGTCTTGCTAATACAAAATCATACTGCACTCCTTGATTTCTGTACTAAATGTTGCCTGTCATTTACAGACAGTTATTGTGAGAGGATGTTTACAAATGATGAGGTGGTTGTCCCTGGGATCATCAGGTGATAAATTACATACTTTTTTCAATTTTATAGAAATATACTGCATTAGAGTTTACATTCTAAAATGATATCTCTCGCTGGCAGGTTTATAATGAAGAGGTTTTGTGCAATGTACTGCAGTGTACTGTGGATTTTGTAATGAAGTGATATTGAACCTGGTAATTGGCCTAACTTGTGGGTTTTATGATTCTTTTTCTTAAGGATCCCAAAAGAGGTTTTGGAATTGCCATTTCTGGAGGCAGAGACAACCCTAAGTTTGACACTGGTGACACTTCCATAATTGTCTCTGATGTAGTAGCTGGAGGTCCTGCAGATGGGTTACTTCAGTAAGTATCCTGCACTGTTTGAGTTTTATAATACTAATATAGCAATCTGTGCTCAGAAGAACTGATAGAAGACACTGGTGGACAGAAGGTAGGGCTGCACTTGTTAAAATTTCTGTCTTATCTGTATTTAAGGCACTTATAAAGATCCTACATTATTCTTCCAGAGCTTGTGTGAGCTGTGCCACAGTCACCATAACCATCCATATCTGTTGCTTTGAGCTACTGTGAGACCTTATCAGCATACAAGGTCACTTTGTGTGTTGTGTTTGTCCTGCAGTTTGCCCTGGGATTTCTCTTGTCTCTCGATGGGTACATTGAGCAAGAAGGTCAGCTGCTAATGCAAAAGAGAAGATTACAAAGGACAGCATTGTCTATTGCCTTTTTTAACCATAATACAACCTTAAGTAAAGGGGCTTATCTGTATGAGAACCACTGTAACGGCCACTGATGATTGCAGTTAGATAGGGCTGGAGTGCTGCAAATAAGTAATTCCGCTGTAGTCTGTCGGAGACTATTTTGGCATTAAAGCTTAAAATGTACTGTTTTGCTTCATCAAATGGTAAATCAAAAGAACCTTGCAAGCTCTGCTGCTGGTTGTCCTCCCTAAAAGTAGACACAATGACAGTGGTCTGTGTTGATCAATTTATCCAAACATTTCTGCAGATGGAAGGCCCAAATACTCACTCAAGTCTTACAGTTTATATTCAGCAAGGCTATTGATCTATAGGATGTCACCTGCAAGGTTAGCTTTCCATTCTTAAACAAGACTGAAGAAGCTGTGTCCTTCCATTATGCCAGAGTACCCCTTCCTACAATGTCCATAGCCCTACTTCTAACAGTTTTTCAGTCAGTCAGCCTGGTGTTATTCATATAATTTTATAGTTCAGATGGAGGCCATCAGTTTTCAGGATTTTGATGCTCCTAACTATACCTGTGGTGAGGTGCAGCTCTGTATCATGAGTAAATCTAGTTAGAAACTGCGTGTCTGCACTGGCTAGAAAGGGAAGATTGAGTTTATTTCGACACTTTATTGTTTAAGTTGAATTATCTGTAGGGTCTTCATATCCCTTCTGTAAGTATTGCTGGAACACGTGCCCTCTTTTCCCTTATACTCAAACTTGTACATTTGGATAGCGTAGAGTGTTTACTTTGCTTGATCAAGCCAGTTTGGTTTTGTTAAGGGCAGATCCTGCATGCTTAACCTGGTTGATTTCTTTGAAAAAGTTACTGAAGCAATGGCTTTGTGAAATTCTGTTTGCACTGCACATCTAGACTATGCAAACTCATTCAGCAGTATCCCATAATTGGGTATTGCTGATATACTCTCAGCTAAATGTTAATCCCTATGTATCTCATTAGATAGCAAATATGCTGATGAATAAAACTCAGGAAATTAAGGTAGGCAGCTCTGCCTACTCCTTAAAATTTATCATTACTGATATACCTCCAGTTTCAGTCCTTGAGCCACTCCTCTTTGGCATTTACTTCTAGGTCAAAGATAATGTTAAGGGTTTATGGCTAACCAGATTTGCAGATGACTAAGCTTGATGCCCTCATAAACTCTCCAGAGGACAAGGAAATACTCCAACAGGGCCTTTCCCAAACAAATAGCCGATGTCATAACCAGGGACTACAAATAAATGCCTTAACATGTATAATAGATGTCTTCTGCAAGCGTGACATCCCTAGTAATTGTCACATCAACAGCACATCCCTGAAAAATCAGTCTGGTAAATAGAGACCTGGGAGCCTATGTGGACAAAAAACTGTCATTCAGTCACCATGTGTCCACTACTGTAAGAGAGTCAGTTTTCATTGCACAGCTTATTAGTAAAAGTATGGCCTCTAGGTCCAGAGATGTGATAATTCCACCACATTTAGCACTTATTAGGCTGATTCTTGATTGTAATGATGCTTTTAAGTACCTATCCAAACACTTAATGTAAATCAAATAAACACTTTTTTTTCCAAGAAAATCAGGGGCCTAAACCATAAGGACTACACTGACCATCTCAATGCCTTGTTTCTCTTCTCAGTATCATATAGGCTACTAAGGGGCAATTTTGTCTCACATCTAGAGCCTCAATAGACGCTCCTCTCAGACTTATTGCACTTCACAAGTCCAGTGAAATAAACATTGGCTCAACTGATCTTAATCTCTTCTGCAACGTAAATGTAACATGAGAGATCTGTATTGCAGAGAATACCTCTACTTTGGAAATGTCTTCCTTTCTCCATAAAGCAAAGTACTTCTCTTACTCTATTCAAATGTAGACTGGATGAATAGATGAGAAACCACAAATTCACCCAGGGTTTAACACCCTTGACCCTTATGGATAGAGGCAACAAATAAGTGTTCTGCTTGGTTCTGGGGTATTCATACTTAAATTTCAAAGGCTAAACATTTAATTGGAATACAGGACTGGGCTTCTAAAGATTGTCAGCTCATTAGCGTAATAAATACATATGAAGCTATGCACCTAAGTTATGAACTGTTTTTTTGTGAATTTGTTCTCAAAGGTCAGTGTGTGTTCTTAATCCTGGCTATGCTCCCTTGCTGCTGTATTAAAAGGTTATTGCATCACCCTGTAGATGAGATAGCTAGCTGTTTGTCCCAAACAAAGAGCAAGTTCTTAGTAAACTGCTGTAAACGAGCCTCAATTGACCGTTGAGGATGCTCCATAAAATTTCCAGGGAAGGGTGATCCACTCAAGTTAATTTCTTGTATCTTTTCTCATAAGTCTGGGATCAACATGTTTCAGTTGTTTTTTTAAGATGAAGTTCACCCTTTAGAGGGAAGACAGATTGAAGTCTAGCAGGTCTGTTTTTTTTCTTTGCAGAGAGAGCTATGACTAGAAAGAAAGAAAGGGAGCAGCTGTGTCAGAAGCCCTTATTCATAACATGAGGTATTTAGACTAGTAAAAAGGTAGAGCCATTGGAACTAGTAAATGAGTGGTATAAAGAGGAGTTAGAGATCTGAACCCCTTATGTAAATCAAATCTGTGGGTCATATTTGGGTTGTATGCCTAGGCTTATAAGGGCCCTTGTGTTCATTAGCCTAGTATACACCCATGATCATACTCTTATCTCCAAGGTCCCACTGGAACATTAACCATTGATTAATGGAAATAACCAGCATGTCCGTTAGTCTTCAGGCCTAGGTAAGCAGTTAAAATCTTTGCTGCAAAGAGTTATTTCACTGCCATGTTCAGCAGTGCAGAAACAGTGGGAGTTTAACTGCCTTCACTTCTCTGGCTGGGATATAAGCAGAGATGATGGTCACTAATACCCCAATAAAATAACCACTGTCTTTTGCCATCCTCCCCTCATTGTTATTGTCTTTCTGTTTATCAGCCATCCCTGTGTCTAGGGTCTTGTCACATAAACACATTTGTACAGAACTGTGGTTTACAACCATGTCTGCGCAGTTTCTCATTTTCCAGAGTGGAGACAGAAGTCTCGTGTAGTAAGACCAAGTTGTATCTATGTCCATGAAACTATGAAAGCACACTGATATCCTTTCTTAGATCACTGTTACAGTATTTCATTACTAATGGGTTAGCTCACCAAGGTAACTGGATGTCCAGCTGGGGTACCAAAGCCAGAAATCCTTCCATATTGTCATATATGCAAAGTATGACCCAAGCCTAAAGGCATAAGGATACATAACCAGACATATGAGTACAAGATCCTCAGGCAGTCTTGCCACCAGTCCGAGCGTAGCTCTTGCACCTGTCAGTGTGTTTTACTGTGTGGTTGTTATTACTACCTCTGCCTTCACTTATTCAAATAAGTGCCGAGGTGGGGAACCTTTTCTTTTTTTCTTGAATCTTTGTGTTTAAATTTGTTAGATGTCAGCTAAGAAAAGGAAGTGCGATTGCGGTAGGAAGATTTCTTATGAGGACCTCCACTCCCAGTGCTTGTTTTGTCTAGGGGTTGAACACGACTGTAAGAATTGTCAAGTTTGTCAGTTATTTATTCAGAAAACACTGTGTATGCTTCTTTCCTTATTGAACACTTATTTTGAAACCTAGCTCTCGAAATGCCTCAGCCAGTCCAAAATGGTGGCATCCTCTGTATCCAACATACTGCTTACACCCCCCCCCCCAAAAAAAAAAATCAAAAGGCCTAGGCTTGAAACATTGTCTGCCCAGTCAGATTGAGATTTAGAAGTACCCAATGAGGTGTTGCAGGAACTTGCATTTCACCCAATTATTTTTCAAGCTCCCACTACTGTTACCCTGCCAGAGGCCAGTAAGGCAACTGACTGTCACATGTCAGTTGCAACTGATCATACAGATACAGTTGAGAAGGCGGCACCAAGACTCTATTTCAGAGGGACTGCAGGACATAGCTCAAATATAAGTTAGGGCAGAGGCACCGGTACCCTTAATTAGAGTCTGCCAGGGTTCTGCTGTGCTGCACTTTGTAAAAGCATATGTCACACACAAGAAAGAGACAAAAATAAAAATATATATATTTCTCTTTCTAGGACTTTTAATTCAATTTATATTCAATGGACTTGTCATAATAAGAAAACTGGGAAATGTGCCAAGCAACTGAGGCAGGGAGGTGCAGTATATTTTTAATTGCAAAAGAACCCAAACATTTCCATTTATGAGGGTGTTATCAGGGAGCTTTAAGTTCTGGAATGAACAATATTACAAGTCCCAAAAAACTGGTAACTACTAAAATCAAATCATCGAAACTACCTGGTAAAAAACAGCCTAGACGACTTTAAATTAATTTATTGAAGCCAAAATTGTAGAGTGCTTTCGGCTGTAAAAAGCCACCTTCAGAACAATAATACACAAAAAATACCAGTTAAATACTCTCATTTAAACATAACATGACCAATCAAATTATTCTATTAAATTAACTATTAAGGAAAAAGTCACTATTGCATAAGAAATATATTATTCTTAATTCTCCAAAACAGAGAAATAACACCTAACATTATTTACATTTATTTTTGTGTTGGTTTCTTGCTAGCACAACTTTGTAGTGAAAATTGTTTAAACCTGGAAACTGTAGGCATGGAATATAATTTGTCACCTTAACTCCTTGTACTCCAATTAATTTTCTTTGTCTCCCTCAGAATAATTGGCAACATAATCAGTAACCATAAACGGGATCTTTTTTTTTAAGTTGGAACATATTTTAGAATGTTTACTTAAAGCATTTTCTGGATTTTTTACTTTGCATAGAAATGTACATATATTTTCTTTAATTCCTTTGCGGTTTTGCCTGCATAAAAGGCTTCATATGAATATGAGAAAGATAAATTTTGAAGCAAGTAAAAAAAAAAATTGGTACAGTTATGATTCCTCTAGTCTTAGGATTGATAAAAAAAAGACACCTCCTGAATAAACCTGCAATGTGGGCAGTTGTAACAATTCCGCATATATGTAGTTCCCCTCCTAGAAACGCCATTAACCTTTCTTTCAAAAATGTTCTTTAAATTACTGGCTTTTTTATTAATAAACACTGGTGTATCCCCTATTGCCTTCCTTATTTCCTTGTTTAACTCAAAAATATTCCAATTGTCTAGTATTACTTTCTTGGTTGCTGTACTATCCAAGGTGAAAGTAATTGTCATGCTAAAAGACCATTCTTTGGGCTGGTACTACTACTACTATTGTGTTTTTATGGGGAGCTAGTGGTGTTATCATAATTAATATTATCCAGTATGTGCTGCGGGTATCCCATGTTTAAAAATTTCTGACGCAAAGCTTTCACGTAAATATGTACTTTGTCCTTATCTGTACTTAATTTCTTTAATCTTATTAAATGCCCTTTAATGATGTGTTTCATATGGGTCCCCCTTCAAAACATCTAAAACCCATAACATCTAATTTCATAACACTGAGACCAGAACATCTAAAACCCAAGACCTCTAAAACCCATAACATCGAATTTCATAACATCTAACACTACAAATCACATGAAAATAACATCCCCTCCACATATAATGACACCAAACTACCAAACACACTTTTTACTACATTTCTGCAGGGAGGCTTGATACAGTGGGTTTAGGAAATTAACTTTTTCCCACTGTAGTGCGATCTTGGGGTTGGTGTATTTAATTTACGGAGGGTGTAGCCCCCCCCACATGGGTGATGCAGGGAGGGCTTGCCCCCCTCAGAAACGTAGTAAAAAGTGTGTTTATTAGTTTGGTGTCTTTATATGTGGAGGGGATGTTATTTTCTTGTGATTTATAGTATTAGATGTTATGAAATTCGATGTTATGGGTTTTAGATGTTTTGGGTTTTAGATGTTCTGGTCTCAATGTTATGAAATTAGATGTTATGGGTTTTAGAATTTTTTGAAGTAGACCCGTTTCATATAGGAGAGGTGCATACTGGAGTAAAACAAAAAATGTCCTGTAGACATTTCTGTCCTTTTTTGTTTGTGATTTTTTTAAATACTGCTTTAGAGTTACCTGACCCTTTAATTTGTTCATTTGTTAACAAGGTGAGTGAACTGATTGCCTTGGATCCTTCGGCAGTGGCCTTAGGTCATATGGGCAAGGGTAAATGCTAGATATACACAAACATTGTACAGTAACCAATTAAACAGCATGTATTTGGGAGGTAAGAAGAAACTGGGACACCCAAACAAAACCCATGCAGATACAGGATGACCATAAATTTAACACAGGTTGACTGAAGCTTTGATTGACCCTAAACTCACTGCTTCAGGGTTGCTATACTAGTATTTTGCTGTTTTTATAACTTCTGAAGAAAGAACACCCATGGAGCTCAATGACACTGTTCCTTCACTTTGCAACCATCAGCATAAGTCAACAATGGCCATTTTATAAGAATGTAGTTAGAGGTAGATTAGCTTGTAAAGGTGGCAGGGGCAGGCAGCAAAGTATTTGAAAAAAAGTCCTGTTTATGAAGGCTTGGATGGACTACACACACAAAAAAGCCTAGTCCTATTGTTACACGCACACACAGACAGACACACACACCCTTCCACATATTCTGAGAAGTAGAATCTCTCTTTAAAAAGAAACTTGACTTCATATAACATCAGACAAATGGGTTAAGAAGATTGTGATGATATGCATCAAAGCAGATTTCAAAGCCTTTTGTTCACCATGTGTGTTGCTTTGTCATATAGATCAGGTGGAGCTTGCATAGTCTATCCTTATCTGTTTGTTTGTGAAGCAATAAAGAGGTTCCTCCATGGCACGGGTCTCAATCTCAAATAACCTTGAGGGCTGTACGAGGTCTAGCATGCACAGCTAAGTTTTTGAATCTCCAAAACAAAAGGAAATGTGGTTAGTATGGCTAGGACTGCAGTGTAGCAGCTTCGCTCAACTAGAATTTTGCTAGTTTGAGAGCTGCTTTGAGGCCTGGGTGACGCATGTTGAGATGCCTGCTGCAGGGGGACAAAGAAAAGGTTTTTGTTCATGACTGTCTTTGGTACTCCAAAAGAATCATTGCTGGAGATTAGCTTGAGCTAGCTGTCAATGCTGAACTAATTTCTTAGGGCAGCCAAGACTGAGATGCTGTCTGTCCAGGATATTCTTCTGCTAATTATACTGAATGCTTTTCTGGTTAACTTTGATCTCTTGGAGCCTTACTTGCACATGCCTGTTTGCATATACTGCAGATAGTTCCAGAGATTCAGGACAAAACAGGAACATTTTTGATTCATTTCTATTCTAGTATCTCTTCTGTATCCAGACATATTTACCAAATGCTTGACCTCCTTATTTGCCTATGTCAGGGCACAGGTTTGTCGTGTCTTTCCCAGTATGTATGACTGTCTAATTCAGATTTCTTCCAGAGATTAGATTAAAAAGGCAATATATTGTACTCTTCACTTCTTTTCCCACCTAAGCTTCTGTGTAATTTTACTGAACATGAACCTCTGGTGCCAGAGATATCGAAGATCTCCCTGGAAACCACAGTAGGCACACAGCAGAACAAGCTGTTTTTCTGACAGTACAAAGTTATTCTCATAGAGCAAGCTGTAAAGAAATAGAAATTGAGGTTATGGAGCATTTGCAAAGTGAAGGATTCAGTGTAGAAAATCTAATGCAGAAAACACCACAACATGATAGAGCAATGGATATCCAAATTAAGGGGAAACCAGTGGAACAGGAAGCGAATGGTCAGATGCCATATCAAGATATTTTGGAGCCTTCCACAGGAGCCAGTATAAAAGTCCACTTGAAGCTAGAAAGCAAGGGAAGGAACAGGAAACTGTGGAAACTCTTGAGTCAGTGTTGAGAAGTGATAGGCCAGTGTGTTCCCATATGACAGAGCAACAGATGGCACAGGATGAAGTTGAGGAGAAGGTGTCACAGGAAGATGCTGTAGAACGCCCACAGGAAATGGAAAACAAGGGATGTGCCCTCAGTTTGGAAGAAAATTAGCTAAGAGAAGAGTTACTTGATGTAATACATATAGGTAGACAGATTAAGATCAATGAAAGAAATAGACTGCAGAAGGTTAATAAAACCCCAAAAGTCAGAAGTCTGATCAAACAAATAAATGAACACAGTAGGATCTATCATGCACTACCACAAATAAACTACAAATTTCAGCACAAGTGGAAAAACTTAGAAGATACACAGATAAATATAAAGGAAAAGTACAAAATAGTTGATGATTCAAAAAAGTTTTATAGGGAATTGGGAAACCAGGTAAAAGGGAATTGAAAGACCACCAAAAAATAGAAGAAATAGATGCATTTTGGAGAAGCATCTTTGAAGATCCTGTGGAACATAACAAAGGTGCTAAATGGATAAAAGAAGTAAAAGAAAGAATAAGAAGTTTAAAGGTACAGGATATGAAATGGGATGAAGTAACAGCTAGAGAGATTGAAACAAAGTTGATAAAAGCCTCTAATTGGAAAACCCCAGGCCCAGATGCAGTACTTAACTTTTGGTTAAAAGTACTAACATCTTTGCAAGAAGATTTATCCATGAGTAAGAACTATTTATATGCGCACCTCGAACAGACACCAACCTGGCTAAAAGGTAAAACAATGCTCCTACTTAAGAGTGAACCTGCAAGCTACCCCAAAAATTATAGACCGATAACTTGCCTTCTGACGACGTATAAACTATACACGGAAATTGATGCTGACAGAGTTTGTAGTCATTTAGAAGAAAACTCAATTATTGCAGTAGAACAAAAAGGCAATACAAGAAAGTCATATGGAACAAAGATCATTTGTTGTTAAAGTCATACAGGAGAACCGTAAAAAGGGGAAGAATCTAAGTAGTACATGGAGTGACTACAAAAAAAGCATTTGATAGTATCCCACATTCATAGATAAGAGTGCTTAAAAATGTATAAGATACACCCTACACTGATTGACTATATTACAGTGACCATGAAACAGTGGCAGATCACTTTGCAATTAAGCCATGATAAAAGACAAATTATTATTCCAGGGATAAAAATTCAAAGGGGGATATTCCATGGTGACTCTATCACTGTTGCTATTCTGCCTTGCCCGTAACCCATTAAGCTGTTAACAGCTTGGGCCCTGGCAATAATTTGCCTCCTAGAAAACAAAGTCTAAAGACTTCTCATCTTGTCTTTGTCAATGATTTAAAACTATAGTTCATCAGATGAGGAACTGAAAGTACAGCTGCAGGTTGTCAAAACTTTTTCTGATGGTATTAGAAAGTCATTTGGCCTTGATAAAATGTGCAAAAGCAACCCTTAAAGCAGGAAAACTGCAGCACCAGGAAACCCTTAAAGCAGGAAGACTGCAGCACCAGGAAAACTATCAGTTTGGGACAAGAATGTGATACAAAAAGAAATTGAGCAAGAGGGAGTGTATAAATATTTGGGAATTGATGAAGGACCAGCAATAAAACATGAACAAATGCAAATAAAACTTAGTAAGGAATACTTTAGAAGACCTAAATTAATCCTGAAAACAGTGCTGACATCTAGGAACAAAATCCAGTGTATAAACCAATTTGCTGTTCCTGTCCTAACTTACAGTTTTGGATTGATTGGCCCCAAAACATGTTGGATAGATTAGATATTAAAACAAGAAGGATGCTTCATGCTTACCAAATGATCTATAAAAAAATCAGTGCATACCAACATTTTATATTCCCCATTCTGAAGGAAAGTTGGGTGTTCTTGAAGTTGACTACATGTATATAGATCTGCAATTGTGGGACTTCACACATATCTGCTGATCTCACAAGACCCAAACGTAGTGAAAGTATTGAAACATGAGGAGAATAGATCTAAGATGACTTCTCTGTTTAATCTAGCAGAAGCATATCGGCATCAAGCAAGAATGGAAATCAGACCAGAAATAGATAAAAAAACAGGCAACTGAATGTGCCAAAAAAAAACAAAAAACAAAAGAAAGAATATAAGGTGAAGGACCAGTTGAAAAGGCAAGAAATGTGGAAAACTGATAAAGTTGCAAGTATAGAAAACTTCTGGAAGAACCTTATGTTGATCAGGGACAAATGCAGAAATGGTTAAGGAGAGGTGAATTCAAACCAAGAGATGAAAGGCTAATATTGGCGGCCCAAGATTGTAGCCTACTTGCACGCTGGTTTACAAAGTCCATTGAACATGTGGGAGAAATAGACAAATGTAAGTTTTGTAAAACCGAATTGGAAACAGTTGCACACCTCGTTGCTGGTTGTGATATACTAATGGCAGGAGGACTGTGTACAGAAAGGCATAATGTGGCAAGACTGCTGCATTGGGGATTGTGCAAGCATTATGGTATTAAAGCAGCTGAAAAACGCTGGAAACATGAGCCAGAAAGCATCATAGAAAATGAAGTCTACATCACATGGGATTATCCATTACCAACTGTTCAAAAGATAGATGCTAGAAAACCGGACATAGTGGTCCAAGAAAAGAAGACAAAAATAGCATTGATCATTGAAATAGCCACACCCAGTAACTACAGTGTCCTGTGTACAGAGAGAGACAAATTTATAAAATATCAGGATTTGCAACCAGAAATGAGAGCAGTGTGGAAGAAAGATACCCAGATAGTTCCAATAGTAGTAGAAGCAACAGGTCTTATAAAAGAGTCTACAATCATATTTAGATATGCTACCAGATGTAACTCCGTACAAATTGCTGAAGAAGTCATTACTGGTTATGTTGCTGGTGCTGTGAAGAGCACTTTTGGCTGACATCAAAGAGTGAAACAATACTAATTTCATGAACTTTAAATGTACTTGGACTTAGGAATGGGGTCCATTCCCGTCATGGTATTATAAACCCAAAAGATTTGGAGAAATTAAAAAAGCAGAGCAAGCTGTTCTGCCAGTACAAAGTTATTCTCAGGAAAGGTACTTCGCAAGCCTGAGACAGACAAGCTTGTTTGCTCAAATGTTATTGAAGGTCTTATGCCACGTTAGCCTCCATTCTAATGATATCCCTATCAAAGCTTCATATGCGAAGAATAGAAATGTATTTAAAACATTTTGTAGCAATGCTCTTACCCACCAGGGTAGGTTGCAGACTCTTATTCCCACCATCCAGAAAGAACTGACTTTCTTTTGTTAAACAAGCAAAGGATGTTCTTTGCTGCTGTGGACATATCCTAGACATTGACACTCAAAACCTCCTGCCTTCCTGGTACAGGAAGATGGATCATTAGCACAAGTCAGTCTAGGTAGTCTCAGATTAGAAATGTGTGGTTTTAGCCTGATGCCATCCAGGGACTAGTTCTCAGAGGTAATAACTTTATATCTTTATGGTGGTTAGAAAGACACCCACTAGCAAATCTTACCTCTCTGATTTGAAAATGTTTTCCTTCTGATGTGTCAACCATGAACAGAACTTCTTCAAAATATCTTTTCCTATGTTTCCTTAATATATCTCTCAAAACTGTTAGAGTATGCTTTCCATTGGAGCTTCTTTTCTTCAAGGATTATATTAAAGCTATTTCTAATAGCAATACTTTGTCTCAAAATAAAAAAAAAAATACTACAGCCTTCATGGAGCTTCATTTTTGTGGTGGAAAAAAGAATTTGCTCCCTCCCTTTTGAACCTAATGCTTCTGCAGATGTCGGGAAGCTATTCTGGAAAACCTTATTTTTCATAACAGTTAGTTCAGGATCTCAGAGCTCCAAGCAGTTATGGTTAGAGTTGTACAGATTCTTCCACAACATAGAGTTGGAGCAGACCCCTCTTTTGTCCCTAAAGTGGAGTAAGATTTGCCAGTGGTCCAAACTAAAATACCTGTAAGCATTTTGTCCTAGCCCACAAAATAAAGGTAAAAGAATACTGAACTTTTCTGACTGTCAATCGTTAATTTAGGTTTTATTCCAATAAGAATAAGGAAGTAAAGACCAGTTATTTGTATCTTATGTGCTTAGCAAGCAAACAGATCAGTCTCCAAGCAAGACTTGAAGTGGTTTGTAAATTGCATTTTTTTCTTCTGTGAGAAGCATGTGAAAACTGTTGAATGGGTCAGCACCCACTCTGTGAGTTCTACAGCCACGAGTGCATCCTTTTTCAGAAATGTTCAAGAATCCTCGTGAGATGGCTGCCTGGACTATAATGCACACTTTTCCAAGATTTACAAGTAGGATAACAGTTCCAAGAAGAATGCAGATTTTGCATTGGCTACATGCTAGGCATGATGTAATGGCCACTGGCCCCTAAAAGGAGAAACTACTCTTCTATGGATAAGGAATTTACTAAGAATATCATTGTCTGAATACACACTCAGTGTAATAAATGATGTTCTTAATTCACCACTGCAGTATTCCTTACAAACGGGATTCCCTGCCATGAAGCCCTCTGTCCAGCCAGTTTACAAAAGTCTAACATTGCTTTAAGGTACACTGAACATCACCTTCACACTCCTTGCATAAGGTAGGGCATAAAGGTGACGTTCAGGCGTACTATCCTCTGAACTTCTTTGCCACTGCCAGTCTGAATGCTGTTTTATCTGCTGGTCTGTTGCATACATCTGTTTTTTTTTTTTTGTTTTTTTTTTACCATTTTTCTGTTTGTTGGCTTCTCTGTGCTTACTCCTGTTTGCTGGAGTCCTCATAGTTGCAGTTAAGTAACACTTGGGTTTTTGGTTACTTTTTCTGTTTTTTTTTTGTGCTGTTTGGGGTTAATGTCATCCAGGAAGGGTAAATGCCAGTGTGGGAGACCGAGTCCCCACAAAGACTGTCACGATAAGTGTCTCTTTTCCCTTGGTGCTGCTCACGACCATACGTCTTGTTCAATTTGTCAGGCGTTTGTCCCAAAACTCTTCATAGTAGGCTTTCTTCTGTTTCCTTCTATGTTGAGAACCAGCGACTTAAGCTTCTTGCTGCAGGTACTATGGATGAAACTTCCTGTCCCGAGGGTCAGCCGTCTGGGAAGAAGAAAGTGCATAAGGTAAGACCAGAATTTTCCGATGTCAAGCCTCTGCCGGGAGTTTCTCCAGAGGTTATTATGCACCCAGAGGCTCACCTGGTTGTTTTGTCAGATTCTTCTACCTCATCTGGGTTGGGGGCCAGTGAGGATGTGGTGGGCAGCACGTCCGACGAGCTTTGCAGGTGTCCATTTTGGGCGTTCAGAGGGGAAACCATAGTTGACTGTTTCCAAGGGGTCTAGTGGGGTTCCACAGTTTCTCTTTAGGGAAGAGGTTCCTACTGCAGTTGTGGAGTGCTATCCTGAGTCTGGGCCTTCTTGGGTTTCTGGGATGGCTGTCCCTTTAAAAAAAGAAACAAAAAAACTAACCAGGTTTCTTCTGCTCCTTGGGATCCACAAAGTGAGTGGCAGGCCTTTACTCTCAGGAGTTAATTTAATGCTTTATTGTTATTGCAGCCTCCCCAAGGGGTTTCAGTTCCTGCTCCTCCTTGGTCTGCCTCGTCCCCTAAAAGACCCAGAGAATTGCATTCTTTTGAGGTGGATTCTGATGACTCCCTTGCTTATTCTACCTAGATTCTTTCTCCTTTAGACTACATGTCTGAGGAGGAGGATTCTCATACTCTAGATAATCCTTATGAGGAAATTTCTTTTGGGGACACTGTGTCTAGGATGATGGAATTTTTTTAAGTGGAATTGTGCCCAGGTTTCGGATAGGTACTGTGAGTTACTGCAGATGGAATCTTCTAAACCTGTGGACATTTCTCCTGCCTTGCCTGCTTTATTGGATGTTTTTTCCACTGCCTCTAAAAAGTGCCAGATTCACTGCCCTCTGCTCCCAGGAAGTCTGATGGGTTTTATGGGGTGTCTGAGGATTGTTCCATTTTGTTTAAATGTCCTGCTGCTGACCCCTCTGTGATGTCTGTAGCCTCTAATAAGCCATCCCAATTGCTTCCTTCGTCCTATTTACTGCCTTCTGACAAGGACAGTAGGACCATGGATAGGCTAGGTAAGAAGGTCTGTACTTCATCTACCCTAGCTTTTAGGGCTATTAATTATCAGACCCATATCTCTAGGTATGTCTTGGCTTTTCTTTCTCAGGCTTGTCATGTTCTTTCTGATCTTCAAGACTGTAAGAGTAAATATTTTGCTCTTTCCTTGCCTTGGGACTTCCTCTCAGGTAGTTCGTCATTCTATCAGATGTAGTTGTGATGCAGCAGATGCCTCTTCAAGGGCTGATGCTTCTGGTTTGGTTATGAGGAGATATTCCTGGCTTCTGCTACAACCTTTGTTTGATGATATTAAGCCTAAGTTGCTGGATGCTCCTCTGGATAATACTCTCTTGTTTGAAGAGGCTGCTGGTTTATTTAAGTCTCTTCAGGGCAAGGGGAAGGCTTTACAGGAGCTTAAGCATGTCTTTGTTTTTCCTGTGCCTAAATTTCAGCGGAACTACCCTTCTAAGCCAGCTTTGTTCATAGGTAGTCTCACCTTCCTTCTAAAGGTAAAAAGGGAAGTAAACAGACTACTCCTGCTAAGGCCACTCATATTGCAGGGATTTTTAAGCCTTCCTTTCCTGACAGACCAGGTTTTGTCTGATTATTCACCCATTCCCAGTCACATTTCTCTTTCTCTTTGCCTTTCTCTTTCTCTCTCTTCCTGTTTGGCTCTGGATCACCCAGGATTCTTGGGCTCTGTCAGTCATTCATCAAGGGTACTTCATGGTCTGGATTTCCAGTCCTTCTTTTATGGGCATTCCTCAGCCTCCTCGGGAACAGCTTCCTCCCCCCCCCCCCGAGGTTCTTCAGGACCTCTTGTCGCAGGGTACTATTCAAGAAGTGCCTGTGTCCCAAAGTTAGAAAGGGTTTTATTCAAGTATATTTCTAGTGTCCAGAAAAGAAGGTACTTGGAAGACATATTCTAGACCTCTCCCATCTGAACACCTTTTTGAAGGTGCCTTTCTTTTGGATGTTGTCCCTTCAGTCCCTTTTTCCTTTGTTGCTCCCTCAGGCCTTTCTGGTCTCTGGAACTCAAGGATGCTTCTCTCCATATTCCAATCCATCCTCATTTCTGGAGATTTTTGCATTTCTATGTTGCTTCTTGGTATTTTCAGTTCAGTGCTTTGCCCTTTGGCCTTTCTACTGCCCCAATGGTGTTCACCAAATGCCACTCTCCTGTGATTGCCTTTTGCAGGCTTCAAGGGATCTAAATCTTTCTTTATTTGGATGACCTGCTGATTCAGGTGTCTTCTCCAGAGGTCCTTTTGCAAAGTTTTCATTTTACCATTTCTCCTCTTCAGAGCCCGTGGTTCACAATAAACTTCAAAAAGTCTTCCCTGACTCCTTCTCAGGGTCATGTCTTTCTGGGTTGCAGGTTTCAAACGGTGCCAGTGCTGGCATCTCTGCCTCCTCCAAAGGCATTAATTCTCATGTCTTTCTTTCAAACTCTTCTTCCCCTGGCCTCCGTTTCAGCCAGGGAGTTTTTGAGAACTCTGGGGTTCATGGCTTCCACCATTCTGATGCTTCCTCTGGCCAAACTCCACGTGAGGAAGTTCCAGTGATTTCTGAAGTCAGTGCGACTTCAACATGCGCATTCTGTAGACTTTCCTGTTCCTCTTCTCCTGTGTCTCAAGGTCGAACTTCTGTGGTGGGTCCAGCAGCTGTCTCTGAATCCAGGGCTCCCTTTTCAGCCTCCGCTTCCCTCTGGATCTGTTCACAGACGCTTCAGACGTGGGATGGGGAAGAACATTTGGCTCCCTGAGGGTTCGGGGAGTGTGGTTGCCTCGTCAACAGAAGGAGCACATCAATATCAAAGAGATGAGGGCTGTTATGCTGCCTCTTCAGGCCTTTCATCCGTCTTCTCTGCAGGGCCTCTCAAGGTATTCACAGATAATACCACAGTCATGGTATAACAGCAATCAACAACCATGGGGGTACAAGATCCTACCGTCTTTGCCGGCTCTGGCTATCCAATATCGTGTGACTGTTCAGGCAGTTTACATTCCTTAAGATTGGAACGTTGTAGCAGACAGTCTGAGCAGGTCTTTCACTCAGTCCCATGAACGGATGCTTCATAGGGATGTATTTCTGGACATTGTTCACCAGTGGGGTACTCCTCTAGTAGATCTTTGCCTCCCCTCTGAGCAGACAACTTCCTCTATTTTGTGCCAGAGTCCCATGTCCTCTGGTATGGAAGGTGGATGCCCTCTCATTTTCTTGGAAGGTATTGTTTCTTTATGCATTCCCTCCCCTTCCTCAGATTTAGAGAGTCCTAGTCAAGATTCAGCAGTATGCTCCCAAAATCTTGTTGGTGACTCCCTTTTGGCTGTGAAAGCACTGGGTCCCTCTACTTCTGCATCTAGCCAGGGACAATCATCACAAGTTACCTCACAGGGTGGTTCTCATCCCACAAGACAAGGTGGTCTCTCATTCATCCCCACCTGTCCATGCTTCAACTGACACTGTGGCTGATAGAGTTTTGATTCCTCATAGACACTTTTTTTTTTGAAGACGTACTGCAGGTCCTGCAGGAGGCCAGGAAACCTACTACTAGGAAATACTACTTATCTAAAATGGAAGAGGTTTTCTATTTGATGTTTTTCTAGTGACCTGGACCCCCTTTCTGTGGATGTTCCTGTGGTTCTTTCTTATTTGTGTGAGTTACTCAATTCTGGTTTGGCCTATTCTTCTATTAAGGCCCACTTATCAGCTCTTTCTGCTTCTCTGCCTTTAACTCCTCAGTTAGCCTCTAGATTTGAGAATAAGCAATTTCTTAAAGGAATATTAGACCTCCCAGGAAGCCTGTCCCTCCTCCCTGGGATCTTAATTTTGTTCTGAAAAAATTGACTCAGGCTCCTTTTGAGCCTGCTGTTTCAGCTTCCTTTCAACATTGTTCTTGGAAGACAGTTCTTTAGTTAGCTCTTACTTCTGCCAGACGGGTTTCTGAGTTGCAAGCCCTTATGGCTTGTCCATCTTTTTTGATATTCATGAGGACAGGTGGTGTTGTGTACTAATCCTTTTTTCATGCCCAGGGTGGTTAATGAGGTGTCACTTAATCAGTCTGTTAATTTGCCTTCTTTTTTTTTCCCCCTCTGCAATCTGACAGTGAGAGGGTGCTGCATATTTTAGATGTGCATAGACAACTCAGATTTTATTTGGATAAAACTAAAGCTATCAGAAAGTCTGACCAGTTATTTCTTTCCTTTCATCCTAGGTCTTTAGGTTTGGCTGTTTTTAAGCAAGCTATTTCCTTTTGTTACATTTTTCATGGCGAGAGCCTTCCTTCCCCTATAAAGGCTCATTCCACTAGAGCTGTGACTCCTTCTGGTGCTTTTTTCAAAGGCTTAGAAGCTAATTCTATACTTGAAGCTGCTACATGGACTTCTGTGCATACCTTTACCAAACATTACCTTTTGGGTGGTTTCTCCTGAGCTAGAGCTGGTTTTGCTGCTGCCATTCTTCATGGCTTCTTGGGGGTCTCTGCTGCTTCCTTCTCCCAGGTTTCTTCTTGAGCTTTTGCACACTCCCATTTGTAAGGGATACTGCAGTGGTGAATGTAAGGACAGAGTACAGTTGTGTAAAATCTTTCCATAACTGTAGATGTCCTTGCCTTCACCACTGCAGTATTCGCTCACTCCCTCCATCCCCCTGGTCCTTTTCCCTTCCTGTCTGTGCAGATTCTCCTTGGTTTTCCTTGGATTGCTGTTCTTACTGGGGCAATCATTTTCTGAGGATGGTACGCCTGAACATCGCCTTTATGCCCTACCTTACGCAAGGACTGAGCAGGTGATGTTCACCGTACATTAAAGCAATGGTAGACTTCTGTAAACTGGCCAGATGGAGGGCTTAACGGCAAGGAATCCTGTTCTTAAGGAATACTGCAGCGGTGAAGGCAAGGGCATGTACCATTCTAGTAAGATTTTACACCACTGTACTTTCAAGTATTGGGGTTAATTTTAGAGTACATAAATTTACCCTCCTTCCCCGCTAGTCTTAGGACTGCTGTTGTGTTTGGGGGGTGAAGCATGCACATTGCAGGTAGTCTGCTTTTGGTATCTGTACAAGTACTACATAGATGTCAAGGATACTTGAGGGGAGAATAGAAGAAAATGTTTTCCTTCTCTTCTTTTGAAGTTTGCGTTCCGGGGGGGGGGGGGGCAAAACACCCATGGAGAGAGTCTCTTGCAAATACAGATATTTTTCAGCCTTTAACAAAAATTTTACAAACCAATCCCATGGCTTAGAGGGATAAAGCCCTGACAGTTCCCGAAATGACTCAAGTTCTGATGAGGTGTTGGAAGAACTAGCATGAAAAAGGTGAGAGAACAACTAATGCCAGCTTACCCACCTGGGGAGGGGGGGGGGACTGCAGATGGGGCCATGATGTTTGACCGTGACATCTAGTCATACCTAGGAAAGTGCATAGTTCTACAACCATGGAACAGTATCCATGAAAACACAAGTATTACCTTTAGAGAAATGAGTGGTCAGTAAGACTTGCAGCAGCAGAAGTGTGATGGTCAGAAGGGGCAATCAGGACAAAAAAAAAGTAGCAATGCAAGTCATTCAAAGCACTGGAGACTTGAGGACAGGGAGCATAAGCATATATTTAGCAGGGCACACTACACTGTAACCTTTTCAGTGAAAAACAAGTAAATACATAAAACCAAAGCTGGTGTGAGCTACTCCATCTTTTAGCCAGGCATCTAATCTATGCCTTGCGGAGGGAAATAGTTCAGCCGTAGTAGAGGATGAACATAAATCTTTCGAAGTCTGAAAGAGCAGACATTCACCTCCAGTTATTTCCAAGAGGATAAGGATTATACTGCAGCAGTGATCTCAGTACAACATCTGTTATGGTTAGTGTACTTGCATAGATGTACTTTCTTTATCTTAGTCTGCTGCTACGATCAATTTAGAAATTTTGATTAACATTGGCAATTTATCATCTTGCATCTCAAAAGATAAAGAGAGCTGATCCTTGTCTCTTAATTAAAAAAGAACAAATTGAAAACCACTCCAGCTGTACTGCTTCCATTTGTTCCTCTTTACATGTTTCTGCCATTACAAAGTTGCTCAGGGTACAACCATGGTATGCATAAAGTAATACTAGAATTAGTTAAATTGATTTGGAGATTTCAAGATTATAACTTCGTAAATAGTAAACAGCCGAAGCGCCATCCAAGAAGATGTCCTTCCTTTCAATACATAACATCCTACTGGAGTTTTTCAGAATACTGAAATACTGTTTTTAAAATCTTTTCCCCCTCATCTCTCCCTGCTGTTACCAACAAGCCTCCATCTTCATTGGCTTTGCTGTTCTACAACAGCCTGGTCTAGGACACTGGTTGGGAATATTAAAAACAATGTATTGCAGCTGGCATCCAGCAGGGATTAGATTTTTAATATGCTCTTAAACCAAGTTCCATTTTGGTCAGTGCAGCACATGTCATGCTAAGTCAATGCAAATGCACACTTTGTGTGTGTGTGTATATATACACACATATATGTGTGCGTGTGCGTGTGTGTGTATATATATATATATATATATATATATATATATACACACACACACACACACACACACACACACACACACACACACACACACACACACACACACACACACACCACACACACACATATACATACATGCATACACACACACACTGCTTGGCTGGCGTGCAGTGCATTCTTACACTGTGTGGGTTCATGCTGCCTAGGTGCCATTGTTGCAGAGTCTGCATTTGTGGGCCTTACTGCAAATGGCACTTCTGCAGTAGGATTTCATCTTCTACCAGTTGGGATGGGCAAGCTTGTGTCAGTCAGGTCCTTCATTGCTTGGGCTACTAGTTGAAGCCATGTCATCTCTGGGCATAATTAGAGGTCAAAACCTGCACTGAGTCCAATTGAAATACACATTTTTGTGGGAATATTCTTTGTTACAACACTGCAGCAGTTTGGGAGGTTGGGAGGAGGAAAGAGATTCTGCAGTCTTGAGTGGAGATAAGAAAACCACATACTATAAGGAAACCCATTCCTACCTTACTTCAGAGGAATTTAGATTCTTGTTACTGGATTATTTCATCAGTGCTTGACAAAATAATTTATCTTATTTCGAGGTCTGGCCCATAGTGCCCTTTTGACCACAAACCGAGCACATTGCAAAAGTAAACACGGCAGGTATTATTCATGTTACACAGTATTGCTTTGAACATTTACATTGAAATTGTACCTATCCTCAGTGCTATTTTAACAAAATGGCACATCATTTCTGTAATCCCCTAAACAAATGCCTTGCTACCAGGACCATCTTCTGGTGGGTATATCCCTCCTAGACTCCTTAGATCAGAGTTACGATCACTTACTATAGGAAAAAATATGAAATAATCTTAGTCCTTGATCTTGAAAAACCTCAAATGTTAAGCTGTTTAAAAGATTGGCAAGAAGTCCATGTACTTGAAAACTGCGCCATGGGTATTACTGACTCTCCATCTCCCACTAACCTAGCACCATTGTATATACCCGTACTGCATAATATCCTTGCATTCAGTTTCCCCTTTGCTTTAAGCTCCTCGTTTAGTGGTGTTAGTTCTTGGCTGTACTTTCCTTCCATCCTGTCCTGTCCTATGCTGTAAGATTCCCCTTTAGTCTCTTCTCCCACCCATTTTCTGTACAGCTGCACCCTACCCTCATTTCTGCTGTTCTCTAAGGTAGTGTTTCCAGTATCTCTTGTACTGAGTCTACTATACATGATTGAAATTTCAAAAAGCCAAAACCCATATGGCCGAGACCATATGTTCGACTTTTGAAATTTCGAACATGTACAAAACCCCCCACCCAAAAAAAACAAAACCCTACCCACACATTGCTAGCAGGGGGCAAGCCTCCCTGCTCCCACACCCTGTGCTATTTAAATATACCAACTCCGACATCGCACTACAGTGTGGAAAATGGAAATTTTCCCATTCTGCACTATAGGGAGCTGTCCGTTCAGAACGTTCGAACTTCCAAAAGTCGATCATATGGTCTCGGCCTTATGAAAGTTGGCTTTTTGGAAGTTCGAGCATCTGTAGGGGACCTCTTGTACTCTATACTCTCTACCACTCTAATACTTCCCTTTTGTAACCATTATATGTTTACACTGTCTATTAACTCCCAATAGATTTCTTATTTTTACTACTCCTCCCCTTCCTCCTAAACCTCTCATCTTTAACTATGCTTTATAAAGCCCCCTGCTAATTTTCATTACTACATATTTTTACCCATCTGTCTTGCATAGTCTTCATGCTCACTGTACTTAGCAGTTGCTCTAATAAATTCATATTCTGATATTCACTTACTTCATGAGATGCTTAGAGCCTAAAGTAAATATTTTACTGCCTTTGTTTAGTCTGTGTATAGCTGACAATATTGGTTAAGAATTGAACTTGTTTTCAGGTAGTGATTGTATATTGTTTTTTTATCTGTATATAATCCCCCTCCCAGTTAAGATTTTGAGCCGTTTAGTACAAGTACATTATGTGACATAAATGTGATCATGGCTTACTGTTTTGTATCTGTCTTTATGCTTTTATGTTTTTCTTTGTTGCAATTTGCTGTGCATGTATATGTCCTTTTGTTTGACCTTTTCTTTCATTATTCTACACTCTGAAGAATGCACTTTGTGTGATCAGCTTTTCATTTTATTTGCTTAATTGTGACTGTCTGAAACCTGGTGCACTTTTTTGCACAACCTGTGTTGCATTTTTTTTCTTACTTTTCACAATTATGATGTGACCACAGAGATTGTCTGTGTAAGCAATAGGGTATAGGCTGCAAAAAGCTTTTTTTTTTTTTTTTGTAATTCTGTTTATGGTTCTCATATTGTCTAAAAATTGATGACATATTTTACACAGTGATATGATGAAATATAGGGAAGGCCTTTTCTTCTTGGGTCTGTGCAGAAAATAGGCTGTGCTCAAGTTAGACTGCCCCTAGTCAGTAAAATGCAAGTAAGTAATCAGACAGTATAATGCACAGTGTATATTTTCACATGGAGCAGCGTAATATTTCTGAAAAGATGTGTGCAGGCATAGTATCTTATTAATCTACAGTTAACACGAGGAAGTGGTATCATAGCCATCACAAAGATAATAAATAGAAAAAAATATAAGCTTTTCAGCGTCAACAGGAAAATGGCAGTTCATAGGATTCCCCCTAATGGATAGGTAACATGCTTCTATTCAGTCCTTCGCATTTCTTCAAAAAGACAACCAAAGCAGGCCGTTAATAGAATTTTAACACCTCACTCAACTTGAAGTATATAAAAAAATGTTGTAGTATTAAAAAAAAGTCATTGTTGGCTTGCCAGTTACTGGCTTGGTTTTGGTCTTTCTGTGGCCCCAGGTGTATTCACAGAATTAGTTCCAGTATTTGAGGATGCAGTTTAGCCTATGTATGGCATATATCGTAGTGTTTGCATACTTCAGAATTGTGAAAAAAATGTGTAAAATAGAAAGCATAGCTGTGATTGCAAAATAAATGCACATAGCAATGGCTGTTGTGGTTAAACCAAAACATTTTGAATGTGTTGATCTGTAATGACTTAATAAAGGGGCTGTCACAGAGTCAGCCATGCCTATGCTGACACCTCAGCAATGAAGGGTATTTGTTTAACCTAAACCCACAGCCTGGTAGGAGAATGAAATACCATCGGCATCATTACTAGAATGTCAATACCTTTCCTGAGTGCATGTTGCTATACGGTCTGTAGTGATGAATACTGTTAGGTGATGATTTGGTGAACTGAAAGCCTACCAATAGCATGTGTTCCATGATACCAACCATTTTTATGTGATTGCAGCTGTTTGCATCTTGTTTTGACCCTTTTCAGAATGGGCATGCCTATCCTACTCTTCCAGCTCTAAAAAGAGCTGCTAACAGAATTCTGGTCACTTGTACCACAGTCAGGACTTTATACATATGTGCTGACTGACCTGCTTGACTTCTGATGTAATGAGAACTTAATGTACATATAATTTGGACATTGGTTTAACCATGCCTTTTGAGCAGAGGTCAGCTACTCCTCTGTGGAAAGTGAGTATAATGTTAAACTGACATCAAAAGCCCTCAAAAACCGGGGGACTTCCAAGATGGCTGCACATTGAGTTACAACTTAACTCTAGTCTCCCAGTGTGAAAACACAAATTCAACCGAGAAAGCCAGTAGACTTTTATGTTTATGTGTGAATTTCAGTAACTGGTTAATAAGTGTACTGCCTGGATTCCAGGAAAAAAAATGAAAAAAATCAGCTACAAAAAGTGAGGCAGAAACACCAACTGGGGAAAGTTCTGTAGCTGTTCAGCAAAGAGCAATGCAACCTCCAGACATGACTTCCAGTAACCTACAGGAAGATAAGATAACTGCACACAGACCTGGTTAAAGTAAATGAAACACTGATGGAGTATATCAACACAAACAACAAAAGGCTGGAAAAATGGAAGAAGCTTTAAAGAGATATTTAGATGAGGTGATAAAACTGCAAAAATCAGAGGTTGAAATAAAGAAAAGGCTGGCTGAATATGAGGCTGCTCAAGAAAAGATGTTTCAAAAAATAATAGAATTAGAGGAGAGTACTTTGGGACAACCTGAGAATTTAAGTTGTATCATAGAAGCTGGAAGGAACAGACTGCATTAATTTTATGAAAGCACAAATAAGCAACTGGACTGGTATTTGACAGGAGGAGGAGTTAGTTGAAATTTCACATTGTTTGCATGATCCAAACTTGGCTATGAGATAGCAGCCTAGACCTTTAATAGTAAAGATGCAAGCCTGCCAGCAGGAGGAGTTGATTCTGACAAAACTGTGGCAGAAGGACAAAATACATAAAGTGGGGGACAGCAGAGTATTTGTAGAGAGTAAATGTGATGGTGTTCAATCTCGCCGTTTGTTCTTACACATGGGTTCGGAGCCGATCCTCGGCTCCGTGTCGGCCGCTTGCAAGCTCTGCATTGAGAAGAAGCTCGAGACAACCTAATACCCACAATCCCCCTCTGCCTTTACCTCAGATCTAGTTTGCCGCTGCTGCGTTCGCATCACTGGGTCGAGCTCGAGCAACTTCAGATAAGAAATAACTTTTATTGTTGTTATTTTTCAGGAAAAATTTATTCTAAAGTACTTTTTAGTAACATAGTGTATGTGTGTGTGTGGTAAGATAGAAATACTCGGTACCGTTAAGTTTAATTAAACTTACTAGAGTTTTTCGGGGCCTACCACCCCTTACTTGAATTTGACAACCGGACTGACTTGTATTATCGGATTCGACATATTTACTGGATTTGTCACTCTACTGGACTTGACTTTTTTCTCTTTACCTGTTTCTTCTTTAAGATGTCTGAGAAAACTAAATCAGGTTTTAAACGTTGCCAGTGTGGCCAAAAAATGTCAGTTACTGAACCATAGTTCCTGTGTCTACTGCCTTGGCCCTCTCCACTTACAAGAGGACTGTTCAATTTGTCACTCTTTTAGTGGGAGGGTCATGACAGATAGGCGCAGGAAACTCATGGACAGGGGGTTGTTAAAACCTTCCTTTCAGGAGGCTCTGGATGCTTCAGACCAGGCATCCAAATCCTCGAAGGAATCGAAGACGTCGGAGCCCAGGTCATCGGCTCCGAGCTCTTCGAGTAAAGTTAGATCACCGGTTCCACAGACTTCAGAGCCGAGTGTTCAACTGTTGGCAGTTTCGGAGCCTCGAGTCTTGGAACCGGTGATGGAGCTCCCTCCACCGACTCTGTTGAGGTCGGCTCCGTCTTCGATACCTTCGACTCGTTCTTCCAGACCTCTCTCCGACACCGATGTAGACCGTGTGGTGCAGAAGTTAATGGAGAATACGGCCTTATCCAAGCTCATCTCGGTCTCCTCTCAATTGGTGTCGAGACTTGAAGGCCTTCCGTTATCTCCATCTGTTCCTCCTCCGAGACCTGTCCAGTCTTCGGAGCCAGAAGAACCTGAGCTGCTGATTGTGGAGCCCTCGGTGCCAGAACCGTCTTTTTCTCGGTCAGCTCCATTCACCTCGACTCCGTCCGATCCGGTACCGGAGTCTCGGAGCCGAAGATCCATCCTTGGTTCCGGGACCGAGAGTCGGACCGATGTTTCGGTTCCGACGCTCCCTCTCAGGGCCTCGGCGCGGATCGACTCGGTTCCGTCCTCGGGGTCGATGCCTTCGGTGCCTGTTTCGGGGATTCTTCCCATTTCTTCGGAACCGGGAGATACCTCGACTCGGGACCCGGGGGCTTTCGATCTCATGAGGAAGGTGTTGTCTACCCAGACAACCACGTCAGCAGGATCAGCTTCTCCTCCCCATAAAGGTCCGTTATCCTCCTCTGCACCCACAGCTACATCCATGCGTCGAGCACCGGTGTCTCAGCCACCCCTGGAGGGTGCCCCCTCTTCCTCGGAGGCTTCTTCGGATGCTCCCCACGAAGAAGTCCCTAGGAAAAGATTGTGTAAGAGGAGACACTTAGATTCTCCACAAGAATCTTTGACATCCGATACTGACTTGGATGAGTCAGAAGGGTCCCCTAAGTCACCTTCAGAAGATGTCTCTTTTTCTGACATATTGGAGATCCTAAAACAGAGAGGTGACTGGCAGTCCCTCCCCCCTTCTGAGGATGAGTCAGTCTTGCTGAAGGCATTTGGTGCTCGCCCTTCCTCCTCCTGGGTCACTCCGCCTTGATGAATTAATGGAACTTATTGCTCGAAGGCGTGGGAACTCCTGACACAGTGGAACCAGTCCCTAGGAAGCCTAATAAGTATATCACTGCTCCCCAGGACAAGACTTACTTGACAAAAGGAGTTCCAGTGGACGCTATGGTGGTGGCAGCTGCCACGAAAAAGGAGATGTCAGAATCTTCCTCATCTGTCCATCCCCCTAATAAAGATTCTAGGACAATGGACAGGTATGGGAAGCGCATTTTTAGTTCAGCGGCTTTTTCCATGCGATCCCTGAACTATTTGACCCACTTTACACGACTACAGAGGGATCTAGTCAAAGAGTTGGGAGATACCCTCCAGGGTACTACAGATGCTGCTGTCTCAGAGAAAGTGACAGCGCAACTTAATACCCTTACATCCATTGTGAACTCGTCCATGAGGCTGATCTCTTAAGCAGCCGAAGGTTCGAGTAGGGCAGCAGCTTCAGCGATTGCTCTTCGCAGATAATCCTGGATGCGCTTATGTTCATTTGCGGAAGCCTTCAAGTCTTCCTTTACTAACGCCCCATTTGACGGTGCCACTCTTTTGGCCCCAAAGTAAAGGAGACCCTTACCGGTGTGAGCAGGAGGGAAAGACTCTGTCTGCTGTCGGAGTCCGTTTTTCCACCCCATCCAGACCGTACCCCAAAGGGCAACGTGGTGGAAAAATGTGGTTTCGAAAACCCCAAGGATCTTTCCCAGGCACACAGGGTGATGCCCTTCTAGAGGCAGAGGAGGGGCAGAGGTGGAAGACGCCGCCCTGGCGGCAGAGGGGTCCGCAGAATCAAGGTGACAGGGATACACTCCCTGGTAAACCTTTCCAGCACTCCTGAGAGGAGGCCCGACTGTCCTGCTCTGGAGGCAGTCGGGGGTCGCTTAGCTTTATACCCTCAGGCCTGGCAAAACATAACTACAGACAAGTGGGTAAAAAGCGTGGTTACCAGAGGTTACAATATACCATTTCTATCCAATCCCATTCCAAAGAAAAGACTCCCAGATGTGCCGCCCCATTTGCGAGAGCCAGCAGCTATAGAAATTTCAAAGCTGCTAGAAAAAAGAGTCATCCAACCAGTCCCAGCGGACCAAAGAGGATTCAGAACTTACTCAAGGTTCCTTTTAGTTCCAAAGAAAACAGGGGACTGGAGGCCCATTCTGGACCTAAGCGACCTCAATACCTTCGTCAAGAAAGAAAAGTTCCGAATGGTCACGCTTCAATCGATCCTTCCATTCTTACAGAAGGACGACTGGATGTGCTCAATAGATCTGAAGGATGCATACTACCACATCAAAATGGCCAGGGCATCCAGAGATCATTTGCGCTTCCGGCTGGGTGCCAGTCACTTTCAGTTTCGAGCCCTGCCCTTTGGTCTGACCTCAGCCCCCAGGGTCTTCACCAAATGCATGGCAGTGGTAGCGTCTCACTTGAGACGCCTAGGATTCCAGGTGTTTCCGTATCTGGACGACTGGCTCCTTTCTGCCACCACCCAGCGTCAACTAGTACAGGCCAGAGACTACACTCTTCAACTGTGTGTTCACCTCGGAATTTCCGTAAACTTCGGAAAATCCTTACTACAGCCATCACAGCGTATCTTATTCATAGGAGCGGAATTAGATACACATCAGTTAATTCTAAGACTTCCTACAGAAAGGATTCTTTCACTTCAGACTCACATACGTCTTCTTCTTTTGTCCAGGAAATTCCCAGCAAAACTGGTACTGAAGGTTTTGGGACTCATGTCAGCTTCTCTTATTGCAATACCCTTGGGAAGACTGCACATGAGAGTCCTACAATGGCTACTGTTTGCACAATGGTCGTTCCAACAGCTACCTCTGACACACGAGATTCTTATAACGAACACATGCAAATCGCACCTAAACTGGTGGCTTCAGACTTGCAACCTTTCCAGGGGGAGACTATTTGTGCTACCCACGCCGACAGCTACGATGACCACGGACGCTTCCCTGATAGGGTGGGGGGGCATCTTTCAGGGACAGACAGTCCAAGGCGAATGGACCAATTTAGAGTACAATCTACACATCAATGTTCTAGAGTTGAGGGCAGTGTTTCTAGCGTTGCAACACTTTGCTCCCCTTCTTCCTCTGGGAACTATTGCAGTTCAGACGGACAACATGTCTGTAGTCTGGTACATAAACAAGCAAGGGGGAACCAAGTCCTATCAGCTATGCAGAGAGGTTATGAGAATCTGGCAATGGGCGGAGTCCACGGGTCGCTTTCTGATAGCAACGCACATCCCGGGGTCATCCAACGTCATAGCCGACAGGCTGAGCAGAGCAATCCTGTTACTGCACGAGTGGTCCCTAAAACAGTCAGTTGCGAAAAAGATTTTTCGCAAGTGGGGCCAGCCTTCCTGCGATCTGTTTGCGTCTCCAATGAACGCCAAATGCAGGAGCTACTTTGCCCTATTACCCCCTCCAGGGGAAGTCCCCAGGGACGCACTGATTCACGATTGGCCCCCGGGTCTCCTATACGCATTTCCTCCCTTTCCCCTGATCACAAAGTTTCTCCAGAAAGCCAACAACCTACACAGGACAATAATCCTCATTGCCCCATTCTGGTCTCGTCAAATTTGGTTCCCCTTCCTCATGACACACTGCATTCGGGGGCCCTGGATCCTGGACCCAGAGCCAGATCTATTGACTCACTCGTCAGGGGCTCCCCACCCCTCGCTCTTGTCCCTCCATCTAGCAGCTTGGCTGCTCCAATTCCCAACTTAGCCAGGTCTGATCTTCTTTCACCGGCAGTTCAGAATATATTAGTGGCTTCTCATAAAGCTTCCACTACTAAAACATATACTAGTAAATGGAAGCGCTTTGTATTCTGGGCAAATACACAGCAAGTGGACCCTGTCATAGCTCCTTTGAAAGAGTTTTTAACAGAATTGTTCCATCAGGGTGCTTCTCTTGCCACATTAAGAGTTCAATTGGCTGCCATTTCTAATTTCCATGTGGAAGAATGTGGGGCTCCTGTTATGGCCCACAGACTTTGTAAAGCCTTTTTAAAAGGGTCTTTTCATATTAGACCACCAATTAGATCTCCTACGTCACCTTGGAGTCTAAACTTATTATTATCTAAGTTGATGCTGCCCCCCTTTGAACCAGCCTCCTCTTGTCCATTGAAATTTTTGTCGTGGAAGACTCTCTTTTTGGTAGCCATTACATCCGCTAGGCGAGTATCTGAACTTCAAGCTCTCTCCATTAAACACCCTTATTTGATCTTTCACTCTGACAGAGTTTCTCTTCGCACTAATTCATCCTTCCTTCCTAAAGTTTGTTCTATTAACAATATTAATCAGTCCATTGAATTACCCACTTTCTTCAAGAATCACTCCAATAAAATGGAGTATATGTTACACAAATTAGATGTCCACAGACAACTAAGGTTTTACTTGGATAGAACAAAAGATCACAGGAAATCTGATCAACTTTTTGTAGCTTTTGCTGATAACAGAAAAGGAGTAGCGGTTACTAAAAGAACTCTTTCTAAGTGGTTAACTGATTGTATCATCTATGTCTATGATTCTTCAGATCAAACTCTTTTGGACAAACCCAAAGGACATTCCACAAGGTCAGTGTCTACATCCCTGGCTCATGCAGCTCGCCTACCACTAGACGCTATTTGTGCGGCTGCTACTTGGTCTAAACCACATACATTCATTTCTCATTATAAGGTAGACAAGGTTTCTAGGGACAGGGCAACCTTTGGTTCCACTGTGCTCAAGAACGTCCTTCCGTGAGTTCCTCAGGAACAAGGAGCTAGGGACGCTACCCATGTGTAAGAACAAATGGCGAGATTGAACACTATCACATATAGAAGTTATGTCCTTACCATAACGTTCCATGTGGAGTGTTCATCTCGCCTTTGTTCTTACATTCCCACCCTCCCACCCTTAGGAAGAACGTTCAGTTTGGTGCCTGGTCTGGAGCATTCTGCTTCTGCATTGCAGTTGTTGTATATATGGTTGACATGTGTATATATATATATATATATATATGTATATATATATAGACTCTTAGTTTCTGTGCATATGTGATATTGGCATGAGTGTTTCTCTCTCTGACTGCTGGTTTGCTTGCAAACTAGATCTGAGGTAAAGGCAGAGGGGGATTGTGGGTATTAGGTTGTCTCGAGCTTCTTCTCGATGCAGAGCTTGCAAGCGGCCGACACGGAGCCGAGGATCGGCTCCGAACCCATGTGTAAGAACAAAGGCGAGATGAACACTCCACATGGAACGTTATGGTAAGGACATAACTTATATTTATTCCAGTTCTGCGTGGTGTACAATGAGTAAATTCATTCAGCTATTCAGAGAATGTCGAGACGCAGGTGTGAGATTCAAACTGCTGTATCCAGCTGTCTTCAAGGTATTCTTCCCTGGAGGGACAAAATCATTTTTTGATGAAGTACATGCTAAGGTGGAAATGCAAAAGTTTGTCCAACAAAAAGTGAGCTGTGAAGCAGAATGACATTCTGCTTCTTGTTCTTCTGGTAATAAAAACCACAGAGAGACTATATCTGTGAAACCTTTTCCAATGTTTCAATGGAAAATGTAGGCGAGAAAGAAGGGAGCATGAGAGTTGACTAGAAGAATTGAGAGTACATTGGAAATGAAGCAGAGACTAGGTTTGGGAGACGGAAATGAACAGTAATAAAACTATTAATTAATGTGGGTTTACAATGCAATAATTATGTTTGTGAGATGACAGAATAAGAAAATCTGGAAATAGGGACTCTAAACTGTATGCCCTACTTCATGTCATTAGTGTTTGGAGAATGCTTTTGGTAGGGGAAGAGAGGGGAGAAAGTTAGCTGTATTAGTAGTATTTTTGTGATGCATGTTTTTCTTTGCATGCTATAAAGTTTTCTCTGTTATTTTTAAGTGTAATGTAAATTGTAAGTTGGTGCTCCTCTTCTTTTTTTCTCCCTTCTCTCTCTTTGTTCAGTTTTAAGAAATGTAGGCACTGCAGTGTAACAAAAAAACCTGGTTAAAAGAGCATGACAAAAAAAATAATGTGCTTTTTCTTATTCTTACATGGAGGAATAACTGGATTAAGGACCTTAGATTGATTTAGTCACACATTTTAAGAGAAAAAAGAATATTATAAGGTTTTTTCTTGCAAATTAATGTATGCTTAGTAGAAATTCTGTATCTGGTTCTCATGTCTCAGAGGAAACAATCTGATAAAGAGAAATTGACTGTCTGGTTCTCATGTCTCCATGGCGACAATGTAATAATGAGAAATTTGTTACAGTCTGGTGGAGAGTGATTGGCTGGGGGGGGGGGGGCTGATTAGGAGAAAATTTTCTCTGAAAGCATTCAGGGGTTTTCCCAGCTGGTAGAGCTATAAAAAGTAAGACAAGACCGGTTAGTACTGTAGAAGCACAGGCAGCACCATGTGTCTTAACATGGCTAACCTTTCTTTTAGGTTAACTCATGTTTGTGAGTATGACTATCAGTTTGGGACATTTATTCCTATTAGGAGAGTAAAACTTCAGTATTTGAAGATGTAGATAGTTTTGCATCCATATTAAATTAATAGGTTTTAGGGGGGTTTGTTTTGTTTGAGGGCTTTCAGTAAAACCAAAAGTTTTGTAAGCTGTGACATAGGCTCAAATGAATATGACAAGAAAGAACTATATAATCATTCAACCTGCCAAACAGTATATGCATGTAACACAAAATCTGAAACTAGACATACAACAAAAAAGGTGTCATACATAAAAGGTGGGACTAATAACTTTTTAATACTTTGATGCTTTCTGTAATGTCTTCAGATGTCAGTGGTCTCACAGATAAATACAAAAAAGAAAGAATAGTGAAGTATATTAAAAAATGCAGAGTACAAATAGCTATGTTACAGTAGACACACTTGGAAAGAAGTAAACGTGAATAGGGTAAAGGTTTTTAGGATGGTTATTCAGTGGAATAGTTGGGACAAAGGAAAAGAGGAGCACTTATATTAATTGCAAGAGGAGCTCCAATAGTGATAGAAGAGGATAAAAAAGATATAATAGGAGATTTGTGGTGTTAAGGGGCTAATGGTAACGGAGGAGGATTACACTAACATCTATTTATATTCCACCTAAAACTGCTATAATGGAAGTTAAGAAAATTCTGGGAGAAATCAGTTTTCAGAAAGGAATATTACTTATTAGTGGGGACTGAAATTTGATTTGCAGCAGTGAAGATGTATGTGTCTGGGGGGCCCAGAAGGGAAAGTATAACAAAGGAGGGTAGACATTTGAAGAAATTTATGAAAATATTTGGCATGAAAGATGTGAATTCAGTAATAGGATGGAGTGAATTTACATAAATAAAATGGTGGCACCCAGGGAGGCTGCAGCTGTGTTAGCTCATGATACATGATTGCTTACTCTGTCTTATTTTTCTGGCAAAAAATGAGCAAATCATTTTCCAGTCATTTAAATAATGTTACAGTAACTTACAGCAGAAAGAAACATCTGGAAATCAAGTATTTTTTTGTGCCACCATTCTGGCTGGATTCCCTGCTTACTACAGAGCATTTAGGGCCTGTAACACTCACAGAACTGCTGGTATCAACATCCTAACCAAACAAGCTTCAAAGTACCTACATGAGGAAATGGAAGGTTCTGGAACAATCAGGATGAGACCCAAAAGGAAGAGCTGTAACAGAATCAGGAAAAGAGGCTGCAGAGCTGGAATTGCTGCCAGATTGAAAACAAACCCTCACAGGCCTGCACTTCCCTCAATTCTGTTAGCAAATGTATGCTCATTAGACAACAAGATGGACTTTCTCAGGCTAGAGCTCACCACCACAAACAAGGTGAGACATTCCTGTTGTTGATCTTTACAGAGACTTGGTTAAATAACAGGATTAGTGACAGTGCTGTGTAAGCCTTGATGGTTTCACTTTGTTCAGAGCTGATAGGAGCCTAGCTCTGTGTGAAAAAGCTAAGGGAGGCGGAGTATTCATTTTTGTGAATGATAGCTGGTGCAAACAATATAACATTGTGAATGAATATTGCTTTGTAAATGTGGAATTTATGATACTGAAATGCAGACTTTTTATGTGTCCAGAGAATTAAATGGTGTCTGTGTAGCAGCTGTATATATACCACCGAGTGCTAACGTCAGTGAAGCACTGAGTATACTGCATAATACTGTACATGAACTGCAATGCAAGAATTTTGACTATGCATTTATGATAGCTAGTGACTTCAGCAAAGCAGATCTGAGGGAAGTGCTACCCAATTACTACCAAATTTTGGATTTTCCCACAAGAGGAGCAAATACTCTGGACAAGACTTACACTAACATAAAGGGGCATACAGAGCTACAACAACCAAACTTGGGTGGCTCTGATCACATCTCCATAAAACTAGTAACAGCTTACAAACCTGTCTTGATCAGAGATAATCCCACTGTGAAACAAATTAGGGTCTGGCATGAAGGAGCCATGGAAAGTCTCGGGGACTGCTTTGATACCACAAACTGGGATGTCTTCAGAGAGGCAGCCACAGTGAACAATCTGATGAAAATAGATGAATATACTAAGACAACTATAGCTTATATATCCACATGTGTGGAGGATGTAACGAAGATCAAAAATATTAAAGTAAGAGCCAACCAAAAACATGGCTAAACAGCAAGGTGTACAAATTGCTGCGGGCAAGAAACACTGTTTTCATGGCAAAGGATAAGAAGGATGTAAGTGTGGCAAGGGCTAATCTAAAAAAGGGTATCAAGGAGGCAAAGGAGTATGGAAAGAGGATACAAGGATGCTTCGAGGATGCAAAAGACTGAAGAAGCCTGTGGAATGGTATTCAACAGCTAACTGTGACTACAAGACTAAGTCAGCTCAGTGTGATGATAGCACTGAATTTCTGGACAATCTAAACACATTTTCTGGTAGGTTTGAAGAGAAAAACAAGTTGGAGGCTGTAAAGTTTCTCAATGACCAAAAGGAGACAGTACAACTTCAGTGCTGTGGATGTAAAGAACCAGCTAAGGAAAGTGAACCCCAGGAAGGCTGGCGGCCCTGATAACATTCTGGAGAAAGTATTGCAAGGTTGTGTGGACCAACTCATCATAGTCCTGAAGGACATCTTCAATACCTTGCTTATCCAAGAAAAAGTACCAGCATGCTTCAAAGTTATCAACATAATCCCTCTGCCTAAATGATTACAGGCCGGTAGCTCTTCCATCAAATGTAATGAAATGCTTCGAAAGACTGGTTAAAAGGCATTTGACTACAGTACTACCCTAGTCAATTGACCTGCTGCAGTTTGCCTACCGGGCAAACAGATCAACTGCTGATGCCATTTCAGTGGTACTTCCCCTCACACTGGAGCATCTTGAAGAGAAGAACAACTATGCCAGGCTGTTCATAGAGTTCATCTCTGTATTCAATATGGTGATTCCAGTGCAACTTATAGAAAAGCTAGTCAATTTTGGCATAAATAAAGGGCTGTGCAACTGGATCCTGGATTTTCTGACTGGAAGACCACAAAGGGTTTGTGCTGGTGACAACACTTCAGGGAGTATTGCAATCAACACCAGAGTACCCCAGGGTTGTGTGCTGAGTTCTCTACTGTTCACAATCCTTACCCATGACTGCTCTGTGAAAGCTAGCAACAACCACATCATGAAATTCACAGATGACACCACAGTAGTCTGACTCATAAATGGTGATGATGAGAGTGGGTATAGGAATGAGGTCAGCTCCCTGATTTAATGGTGCAATAACAATTTGGACCTGTATGTCAATAAAATAAATTATTATTGACTTAGAAAGAGCTCTGCCATGCCCCCCCCCAAGATCAATGGTGAAGAGGTGGAGAGAGTCCAAACTACAATGTTCCTGGGGTGTACATATATCAGAGGATCTTTCTTGGAGTACAGACACAGGCCAGCTAATGAAAAAAGCCCACCAGCAGCTACACTTCCTAAGAAGACTGAGAAGAGCAAAGCCCGCTGAATGCTCTAAATACCTTCTACAGAGGAGTCATTGAGAGCATTATCACCAGCAACTGCACTGTATGGCTCGGTAACAGCACAATGTCCGAAAGAAAGAAGCTGCAAAGAATAATAGAAAAGATTGTGAGCACTAGTCTTTCTTCGTTACAGGAGCTCTTTGAAATGAGATGTAAAAAGAGGTCCCGCAAAATACTGAGTGACACTTCTCATCCAGCATGTGGTTGGTTCACTAAACTTGCATCTGGTCGAAGGTTACGGAGTATCTGCTGCAGGACCTCCAGATTCATGAACAGTTTTTAATTCAACTGCAATAAGATTCATTAATGCAGAAGTAAATCTGGATGTATCAAAACTATAACAGATTGTTAGGCTGTCATTCTTTTTCTTTTTTTTTTCCATACAGTAATTCTATTTATTTATTGCATACTAAAATGAATATATTCTCATTCAAGTGCACTTCCAATCACTTCCTTATGTGCAATGTCACCCAATCTCACCTCTATGTATACTGTACTTTTCTTTTCATGTGTATTATCCAGTGTATATAAATAGTGTACAAGCATGTGCGTTAGCTACCGAGGTATTTACTTTTGTACTGTAGTTATTTATTCTTTAATACCCATGTCTGTTTTTTTGTTCTTGTTTTCTCTTGTAAAAGAGCTGACGCTCAAAATTTTGTTTAGGTAGCACTTGTTTCCTAAATGACAATAAAGTTTCTTTGAATCTTTATTATTCCCCGAGGTATTCAAACTGGGCTAGGCTAGACAGAATTTACATTTCACAGGAACGTGTGCATTTAATTGAAGGTCTTGATACACACCCAAAAACTACTTCAGATCATGCACCAGTAATAACTAAAATAAAAACCTAGGGTAATGAAATAAAAATGAGACACTGGGGCTTTACCACATATCTGTTGAAAAGAGAGGAATTTAAGGAATGGGTAGTGGAGATTATTCATGAGCTATTCAAATGGATAGAAATTACTTCTGAAAATATAGCTAGGGAGTGGGATAAAATTAAGGCGGAGTTTAAAAATAAGGTGGAAATAAAAGAAAGGGAGCTATGGTTAAGAAGCAACAAGAATTATTTAGAGGGAATGACAAATGTTAAAGTATTGCAGAATAGGGGGACTCTCTCAGAGCAGGAAGAGGGTCAGTTGCAGAATGGTAAGCAGAAAAGTAAGGGATTGCCTTGATAATATACACAAGTTTAGAAAGGCTGCTGTTAAGCAACTGATTTTTGATAACACTAGAGCACAAAAACTTTTAGCACAATGACTCAGGCAACAGAAAGTAGAAAGGGCCGTCTCCGCGCTTAGGGAGCCTGAAACAAGGAAGGTAACGAGATCCTGTCGAGGTATTAGAAATATTTCTGAAATTCTATGAAAGACAGTATAAAGCAGAAAAATATGGAAATCAAGAAATGATACAAATGGAAATTTATGGAAGAACTAAGCCAAGGTTAGAGGGTAGATAAGGCTCAGTTACCAACAGTTAGGATAGGAGGAGATGAGATAAACATTGTGATGTATAACCAATCTACAGGAAAGTCCCCAGGAAGAGATGGTATTCCTATGGAAGTTTGGAAGCTAGGAGGGAAAAACTTGATAAAGATCTGGAAGGTTTTGATTAACAGTGTTTTAAGAGGAGGAGAAGTACCAACATCCTGGAAGAAAGCAGTGATAGCTGTAATACCTAAAGAGGGTAAAGATCCATCAGATCCAGCTTCTTACAGGCCCATTTCAATACTAAACCATGATTATACAGTGTACGCATCTGTAATGCCTAAAAGAATGGCAAAAGTAATGCCAAAGTTGATAAATATGGATCATGTGGTTTTGTGGAGTGGAGGCAAACATTTGACAATCTTAACAGAACACTGATGATCCAGAGTGAAGCAGAATGTATGAAAATGCCATTGTTGTTGGTGACTCTTGATGCAGAAAAAAACATCTGATAGAGTAAGCTGGGATTTTATGAGCAGGGCAATGGAAAGTATTTGCATTTCCTGCAAAAAGTATAAGGTTGTTTATGAGGATATATTGGGGATCGACGGTGAAAACTAAAGTAGGTGGGGCCCTCTCTGATCATTTCTGCTTGAGCAGAGGAAGCAGGCGGGGGTGTCCTCTTTCCCTTTTGTTATTTGCATTATATTTAGAACCATTGGCAAAATAAGGTACTTAGAAATTCAAGGATATAATTGGTATGGTAGTCAAGAAAAGCTAGCTCTATTTGCAGATATTATTTTATACTTGTCAAAACCAGAAAGAGACATTACAGTGTTGTGGAACATTTTGAGACTGTTTCAAATCTTTTTGGGTTAAAACATTAATGAAGTGAAAACAAAGGCAGTAACTATATATTAAGTACCCATACATGAATTGGTTCAGCAATATCCATGTTTATGGGGACATGATAAAATGAAGTATTTAAGTGTATGGATTAAAAAATGATTCTGGTGTGTCAGCTAAAGATATGTGGGAAGAGACTAAACAAAAGATAATAGAAAAACTGAGAAAATGGAAGCTTTGTTATATGGGTAGTAAGGTACAACCAGTTAAAATGTTTTTAGTCTCATTACTTTTATACATAGGTCAGGCATATTTTTATCAGAGATGTTGTGGATGACAATAAAGAACTGAAGGACTTTATCTGGGAGGGGAAGGTGGCAAGAGGCAAGTATGATAAGCTGATTCTTCCAGTAGAATGGGGAGGATTGGGATTACATAGCACAAGCAGAAAACTATAATTCATAGTGGAAAGGGATGCTGAAATGATGGGGCGGGGGCTCAAGAAACAGACAGACTAGGATTTTGGAGACAGGCCTTTAAAGAGAATAACAGTAATCATACAGACATCAAGAATTGATTTGGACTGCAGGTTAGAGATTGCCTTCCTTAGCAAGGGTTGATATCAGAGTGTAGTCAAATGGAGAGAAATACGGGGGGTCCTAAATGAAAGACCAGCACTGGTAGAGTATTTAGTAGAATCTAGAACAGAAGCTGCCAGTAAAAAAGGAGTAATTGGTAGAGCATATAAAATATTGCATGAGAACTATAAAAATCAATCAGAGGAGATTAGAAAGAATTCTGAAGAGATTGGATAAGCAATTGACAGAGAAACAATGGGAGGATATATGTATGTCTCTGAAATATGCAACAAATCTACTAGAAGATTTAGGATCTTTTCTTGGAAATATTTACATAGATGTTTTTATTCCCCTTGTAGATTCCAGAGAATTTTCCACAAGTAGACAGCAAATGTTGGAGGTGTGGCAGGGAAGAAAGAGGTAATTGGGAACGTATTTTCTGGGAGTGCGTTGAGGTGGTGGACTTCAAGTTTTCCCTGCAGGATGCATTGTTGGAGATGTTGGGTGGGCAGATTGCTGTGACGAGGGAGATGATTTTCAGAATTGTCTAGATATGGTAAGGCCTTGCTGTGTCTAATTATGATGGCTGCTAAAAAAGCAATTACTAGAAAATGGAAGTGAAAATCTAAACCAGCTACACTAGAAGTAGTGACTATAGTAACAGAGATAAAACAAATGGAATTGAGATCTTTAGAAAAGGGTAGGAACAAACTACATAGGAAAAAAAATGGGAATTGTGGGAACAATAGTATGGTTTGTGATTTAAAATGCTTGCAACTAGGATTGTGCCGGTGTGGTATATTTTCATTTGTGTAAATGTATGATTGCCTGTGTCATTGGTGATTTAATAAAGATGTTTCTTTAAACCAACAAAAAAGCGTAGGAATTTAATTTTTGTGATGTCGCTTAGGTAATACGATATAGCAATATATATGAAGTATAATGTTTGTAAATGTAAACTTGTTAGTACAGTTTGGTTGCTGTTATATAAATTTAAATTTGCTTATGCCAGAAGTGACAATTCAGCAAATGTGTTTAAAAAAATCCTCTGAAGCATTGTATTTGGAGCCTGTGTATGCGGCTATATAATGTATCCTTGTGACAATTCACAGTAAAAAAAAAAAAAAATTCAGGAAATTCTAATAAGATTATTGGGTACAGATACAAAACACACTCTGGAGTGGCATTCTATACAAATATTTCACTGTGTCTGATTTACATGACAGCAGTCTGCCTTTGTCAGTACAATGCATGGAGTTTAGGCTTCACTTTACATTTAGTAACAGAAATTTGCTGCCTTACCTTATGCAGTATGTTTTGATTTTTTACCTCTGGTTTAGTGAAAACGTCATGCACATATTTTGAGCATTAATTTTACTCGGCCTTTGGAAGAGAGAGCAAGTAGTCCCTCCACGTCCCCATGGGAACTGGTTATAATGGCAGACTGTGCTGCCAAAATACCATCTAAAATACTGCGTTTGGTACTTGTATTTGATATCCTATGACAACTCCCCTTTGACATGCCATAACAATTTGGGGGAATTCCAGTAAGATGTATGGTACAGAATGTATGACAACTCCCCTTTGACATGCCATAACAATTTGGGGGGATTCCAGTAAGATGTATGGTACAGAATGCTGTGGGGGGTACTTTCTGCCCTCTGTGACTTCATTTAATTTTTGTTTTATGTAGCAGAATATTGCATTTTTCACTGTCACACACTTCACCTTATATGCAGTAGTACAAATGTTACTTTGGGAAATGTTTATGACAAATTTAGTGCACATATTTATTTCCATTTGTTAACTAGAATAGTCTTGCTGGGCTAGTATCTCCTTTTCAGCAGAGACCTGGAGAGAAATGCTCAGTAATACAAAGGGAAAGACTCAAAAATTGTTGAAGCAGTACATAATATCAAGTTGAAAAAATGTTACAAGAAAAAGATGCAACAACAGTAGAAGTAACATACTGGAATACCTACGTGTTAACATAAGTATTTATAGAACAATTTATAGTCTTGTATGTGCATTCCTATATTAATAGGGTCTATATTAGATCACCGAACGCTTAGGTAAGCGAACGGTGATTAATTGACCCCATGTAAGCGAAAGCTTACAAAACCAAACTGTCTGGAAAAAATTGCTGTTCCAACAAAACAAAAAAAGAAAGTAAACACTTTAAAATATAACATTAAGTGGGGGGCTTTGCCCCCATACCCCCCTACATAAATATGCCAACTCCATGACCGCACTACAGTGCTCAAAACTGCAAACTACCGAAGCGGTCAAGCAAATTATTTTCCCAGGGAAAGAATTTGCTTACATGCCGCTTCGATATTTTGCCATTTCAGTGTTTTCAGTTCGACCAAGACACATTCGGAAATGTGTCTTTGGTCTGCTGATAGGAACCCTATTAATATGATAGCAAGTTTCTACTAACTAATTTAGGAATTGGAAATTTCAGGAGAGATCGAAAATAGAAGTAAGGCTGCATGTGTTAGCAGTTTGGAGTGTCGTTGTAGGCGGAGATTATCTTTTGTAACTGAACAGAGGTGTGTGTTTACTTTCACTTTGCTTTTTGAGCAGATGTTATTTAACCCCTCAGTAGAAGCTAGGTGTAATGCCAGTCTGTGACACCAAATGTCCTCTGAAGGAATGCATTTTTGACATATGCCAGTTTCCTAATGACCGTTCATGGTAAAGGTATTACCGAATTATGTACCTTGCCAAGCACATGCAGCAGCTGGAGAGACAACAGAGGTTCCTGACCAGGAAAATCCAGGGTCTCAAACACCTATCCTATACAGATAGCCCTGTCCCGCCACTCAGTCTCGTACAGACTGCTCAGAGGTGACCTGTGTCTGGTATGCAAGGCCATCTCAGAATCAGGCTTGATGGAGTTGCTGCATATCTGTAAGTCAAGCTCAACTCTCGCAACACGCATGCAAGGCCTCAACCTTGCCTGTGACATTAAGAGAACTTGCTGGCAGGATAGATTTGTGTCTTGTAGACTCCCTTTCCATGTCAAGCAGAGTACCTCACTAGCTCTATTTAAGTGGAACCTGGACGACTGGATTGGAAACAGAAAATACACCCCTGGGATCCCACCTGTGTCCCTTTTGTACAGGAGAAACCGGTGCTGACTCTGTGGGAACATGGGAGAAATTCTTGGCTAGGCTTATAAAGGCCTCTAGGCCAATAGCCTAGTATCATCCTTTGAATCTATACCATGGCGCAAAGAGCAGTTAAAACTGTTATTTCCAAAACCATTTATCTTCATTTCAGGCTTGATTTTGAGGGCAGCTTATTGTGTTTTTCAGTATATGAAGTTCAGACCGTGGTGTATATGCAGTAACAGAAATGCATGCATATGTCTGTCTTTATTTCTGGTGCAATGACAACTTGTGTGCATATGTTCTGGATATTAGTTTCACCTGTCTGTTGAGCAGAGACCATGTAAACTCTTATAAGAAACCAGATACAGAGTAACACTGTGACAACAAAGGCCCTGTGAAACGGTGCTTTTTGTGACTATTCATAATGGTGTAAGGAAATTATAATCAGATACTCTGGCACAAAATGCACTTAATTAAGATTGCCATTCTGACCTCAAATATTTCACTACACAGCAGTTCTGATTTGCATGTCAGCGCATTGCCTTTCCAGTTCAGACTTCATCCTGTATAAGGTAACATAAAGGTTACCTTTTCTGGTTAAAATATTTGATTTTTTTTTTTTTTACTCCTGATTAAATACTAGCACAATAAATACACTTTCTGTATTTTAGGATGCATTCTTGCATTCTGAGCAAATGTTTTATACTGACACCTAATGGAAACTTAAGTGTAATGCATCTGGCACTTTCTAGTGTTCAAATATGCCTGTTGGTAGATGCTGTCAATTCTTGGTTACATCTCCGAAACTGACATCTTCTAGCAGAATTTTCTGGGACAATAAATTTGGATATTTCAGTATTCATTGTATTTAAATCTAGAAAGAGGAAATAGAGCATGTACATTTAGATTTTCTGAATGCCAAGTCATAGTTTCCAGTAGTGTCTTCCTTTTGTTTATATTCAGATGCTGGGAAACATCCCTTCAGGACAAAAAAAAGCTGGTCTTTGTTTGTATTATGTAAAAGCAAAATATGTTGATGACTTTATGAACAGTGCAATTGCTTGTTTGACAAATATAAAATGGTGCAAGTTTGTTGTCAACTGATCTTGAGAAATTTCCATTAGGAAGGTTGTGAGATTATAATAATGTAGCAACATATAAGCAAAAATGTACTGTCATATTTGCAGGCTGTCTGCAGCTCCTTTTGCATGCAAACTGAATGATAGAGTGCACCCCTTCTGAGAGGGATATTCCACCTTTCATTGTGAAGAAGTCGCAGAAATGTTTTGGCCACAATAATGTATTTCATCTAGTTATCTTTGCCATATACACTGACCCCACAGGAGCCATATTAATGATCGTGTAATTTTTTTTGCTGTTCCATATTCCTACCCTTGAAAATGACTACTATGTGTGTGTACATTTGTTATCTTTTTGAGCAGAGAATGAAAGACATAGTGAACACAGTGATGCATTTCATCTTATTGCACATGCAGTGTTCCCCAACAACCATATCATTAAACGGTGATCACGTAACCATCCTGGGCTTCCACACACAGCATTCTTCCTCGCCACATAGCATGCCTCCTTAACCTTACCACCTAAAGATAGTCCCTTTCTATGCACACCTTGCTGTCAGATGCACACAAACACCCCCACATTACAAATCTATGAGTTTCACAGTAGTCATGCAAGTGCCATTTGCTTTTACATACAACCCACCCTGCAAAAGACAGACACTTTCTGTGCACATTTCTGATGTCTAATTGTGAAAAACATAGTGGGCTCAGTAATGTATTTCTGCTTTTTGCTCACAGACACACACATTGCTGGACATGATGAGCATTATAAATCATTTAACAGTTTTCCTCTAACTGCCTGCCTTCCCAAAAGGCAGCTGCCTTTTGTGTACCCTTCTGATATTAGATTGTGGGGAAAAAAATGAATGACTGAATGGCCACAGTAATATATTTCTGTGTGTTGTTCTATCCAGACTCCCCAACAAGTCATATCAGTGATCATTTCACAGTAATTTTTACTGCCATTTTGCTTTCATACATAGACACTCTGTCATACAGCCACATTTAGTGACTACTTCCAGTGTAAAATGCCAAGAATGTGATAAGAATAATGGCCACCGTACCGTATTTCAATTTGATACTGCTGTAGCCATTTAAAAAAAATCCCTCCGTCCTGATCACAAGAAAGAAATGGATCCATATTGGAGGCCTTGTACACAGTTAACCACTGACTACATTATGTCTGGCTTCTTTCCATTAATTTACAGAAAAAAAGATATGTATAAAAGAAAACTGCCCTTGAAGATTAGAGCAGCTGCTCTTGATGTCTCTAGTCATATGACTAGAGATTGCAGAGTAAGCACCCGTGATCCATTATTGTTGCAGGTAGCTTACAGATAGTAACAGGACACAGTAGTAGAGCAATGCAAGCTAGACTGTGGGAGAGGGATAGGCATGAAAAATTATGCTAATGAACAACATTATCTTTTCACTGCTTGGTTCCATGTTCATTCATTTTAAAGGGCAGCTACTGGATGTTATTTCACGTCTACATTCATTTAATGTGCTAGTGAAATAATTTCTCTGTAAATGTTCTGGGCATAAGAAAGTTTTTTTTTTTTTTTTAATTTTTATTTATTTATTTTTATCAGTTATGTGCCTTGTAATTAAGCATATGGTCAGTCTCTATTGGATGTCAGTATGGCAGCAGATTGAACTGCCTCCCACCAGGAGGAGCAGTCTCTGGCATCAACTGCTCACCATCAGCTAGTGTAAAACCGAAAAGTATGTTCTTCAGATATTTAAAAGAAAACATTAGGTCCATTAATAGCTCCTACAGCAGGGGGAATGCAAGTCATAATGCTGCATAAACAAAGTCAGTTTATGTTGGCTTAGGGTAAATTTAAAATAGAATTTTGTACAGCACAAGCCCAACCTGGCCAGACAAAAAACTCTTTAAAAACAAATAGGGCATAAAAAAATTGCATAGAACAGAAACATTTCTATCAAATTTGCCTGTAATTAATACTGATTAAGAAACACCTCTGCAAAACCTTCAAGGTTAAAACATATCCAGCAAATCTTATGTAATTGTTAAACATAAGAAAATAGTACAGATTAGCTCAATGATGACATTTGACTTGACAAACAAATTGTGTACAAGCAGACCTGACTAGAAAGCCCTGGAATTAATGTTTAGCCAGTGTAATAGCAAATACAAACATACACAGGTATGCACACACACCTACCACACGCAATTTAAATGCATATATATAACTGACGTTTTGTGTGTGTTAAAAGTAGTTTGAATGAATAAGTAAATCCACATATTAACAGGCCATAAATACCCTCATTTTAATAAGTAAATACAAGTGACGCAAGTGTATGTAATTGCAATAAATACTGCATTAATATTTCTTCGTAACTCGTGATCAAGTATTTAAAATTCTTGCTTCTTTTTAATAAAACAATTTTGAAACATTTATATGAAGTTGACCACATTTTTGTAAGTGACAAAGTACTTTTGTGAAACATTTCCACCTTGTAATTTTCAGAAATATTCAGTGTGTTGGAAATTTTACACGTGTAATTCTGTTATAAGCAAATTATAGATTGTGGCAAGCTTATGATGCGTTTCCTAATAAGAGTTTAATAACTATAATACATTTTTTACTGGTTAAATTTTTATCGATTTTCAGAAATCATAAACATATATATATATATATATATATATATATATACATAGTATGTATATCAAAGAAATATTTACATAGTCAAAGTTTAAAGTGGAGAAACAATTCCAAAAACGAACATTACAAAACCAACTGTTTACATAGGACGTCTATACTTGAAAAACTTTGTTTTCTTGAATGTATCTTTGAACAAGATTATAGGTTATTACAGTCTTGAGGTAGCGTTGTCGCCTCACAGTTAGACGTTGCCCGTTCGATTCTCAGATAGAGTGTCTTCTATGTGGCGAAATGCTTGAATGGACGTTCCTTCGTTGAAGGTTGTGCGTTAGGCCAGGCAAAACAGCACGTAAAAATCTACTGCCAATCATTAGCGGATCAGAGTTCCGCTGTGGCGACCCCTAACTGGGAAAAGCTGAATGACACAACAACAACAGTCTTATATTTCCAGCCCTTGATTTACTTTCTGCCAGGCACTGCTTAAGGAAGTAGGTCATTCTGTTCTTTCTTTGATTGTTTTCAGTTCCAACTGCAAGACTGATAAAACCATGTTCTTGAAATATTTAAAATTGGGAGGAGTTACAGCTTTCCAGTTCTGTGTAATATTTTTCCTTGCAATAGCAAGGAAAGTCCACAAAATTACATATTTTTGCTTTGGAACACAAGACTGCACAGGTGCATTCAACAAAACTAGAGATTTTGTAAGTTGGGAATTATCAGTAAATAGCACATGTAACAAATAGTTAATACTTTCTCAATGTTGTTGAACTAAATGGCATTTATAGAACGTGTGTTGCCAGTTGGCTATTGATTGTGATTTACACATTGGCTAGAGCTCCCTCATCTTCTCACCCTGAATCAGTTACTAGCTGCACACACAGTCTTATACAAACCTGACAACTGCCCAGCACTATCTAATCTTGTTCAACCCTACAGTAACCTAACTTCCCTTAGGTCTGCTGATAAAATACTCTTAAAGGTTATCAAAGCACAAAACTCCCATGACATGTCCTTGTACTCCCATGTCATTGCCAAACAATGGAACTCGCTTCCACTGCATATCCTGTCCATCAATGATACACATACATTTAAACATAGCCTTAAGGGGTATTTCTTGAAACCTAGACTTGCTCCTGCTCCCACCCAAGCTAATCATTTCAACCCTCTAATGTCAAACTCCTTTTGTTCCCTTTCTCTTTACCTCCTGGCTGTTTAAAGCCTTCTTACACTTGGAGCATAACTTATCACAAAAAATGTATGGTAAAACTGTTTGTTTAATATGTTTACTTTATAGACACCATGTAACTTGAAGTTCTATCTGTATGTGTATTTTATGTACTATTATTTCTTTCTAGTATTTGTTATATACCAAATGTTAAAAAAAAAAAAAAAAATCTATATAACCTTCTTGGACATTTTTCTCCCGGGTCTCTGCTGAAAACGGGCTTCTGGCCCAGTAGGACACTACCCGGTTAACAAATTAAATAAATAAATGTGTAAGGTGTTTAAAAACCCCAGCAAGTGCATTTCAGACAGTATGGGACCTGTCTACTATGAGAGTGATACTCAGGGAAGCATTTAAAACTGTGACTCTTAATGTCATGACTTAAGTCCATGATCCCTAAAGAAACAGACCAAGGAATGAAGATAGGCAACTGAATGCACTCAAGATTCTCCCCTAAACAGGGGGAAGAGTAAACTGTGGGCAAGTCTTTCAGAAATGCTTTTGAATTTCTAATTCAGAACTTATGAATAACAGTTATTTGTTTTTTTAATGTTATGCATACTGTCTGTGGCCTTAGTCATAAAAAGTGCATGCCTGATAGAAAATGTACCATCAATGCTGAGTACTTTTAACTCTTCCTAAGAAAAAAAAAGTCAAGCTCTGTGTTTTTCCATGGTCTTAGAAGGTCTTACAATGTATTTAAGAGGGTAGGCTGTACTAAAAGGACTCTGCAACATGATCAGCAATCCTGTTATGTCAGCACATGGCCTGTACACCTTCAAGTATTTACCAAAAGGAAGAGAGCAGATTCCTCAATCTTGCATGTGAAGTGGAATGCAATGAAAAAGTGTTAGCAACTGTGGGTTTTCTATACATTAGGTTTTATAACATTGGTCTTCATATTTATTTATTTAATTAATTTTTGTGTATTATGGCAGTGCACTGATCAGAAATTACCAATTACAGGCTCAGCCTGGGTTGCATGGTACAACTAAGAACAAATAACTTTACGCCTCTACACTATTTATCAGTATATACAGAAACAATATCACAATTGCATAAAGAATTGACACTGTATAGCATAAATGAAAAAATGACTTAATACAAGTATGTGGTGTTGCATAATATAGGATTAAGTAAGCAATACTGTCTTAATAATGGATGCTAATTTTAAATGCAAAAATTAGTGATCAGCATTCTAATGTACAGTTCTTATGCTTTGTATTTGAAGGCTGAGATTGTGGTATCTCATTGATTTCTCCTATCCACAAAGTTCATAAAGCTGTTTTTTCAGTGATTTTTTTTTTTCTTTTTCAGATATCAGTTTTGACATGAAATGTTGGTCTTTTGTTTTTGCACTTATGAGTTTCAAGCACGTAAGAGTTGCTTTTCTGTTAAGGGGATAAGTCAGTGTGTGTCGGATTGTAGTTTATAAATAAAGGAAACCCCAAAGATTTATTTTTAATTGTCTCTAAAAAGTAACACATTTGGCAACATTTCCATGAACAGTGAAAAGCAATTAATCAGTATGAGAAAATCTGTCAGACATGTCCATAAACAAGTTGACTTAACTGGTGATAAACTTGGGATGCCATTGCTGTACTCCAAATTTATTGTCCGAGAAAAAACATTTATGAGGCAAAATCACATTTTTTGGCATTGAGCTTAAGGCCATGGCTTTGACACCAGTCGTTGGTCTCAGTGAGGCCTTTTCTGTAGGATGTCAACATCACTTAGGGAGTTAGTAATAGCTCCCCAACTTGCAATCATGTGCAAACGTTGTCAGCCAGAGTCCCTTCATGTTGGCCTGGACTTTAGAGAAGTAGATACCAAACAGGAGAGGATCCAAGACCGAACCCTGTGGGACTCCACTCATGACTGCTGTGCAGTTCAACTTGGAGTCCGCTACTTTCAGACTGTGGATTCTATCTGTGAGCCAATTTGCAACCCACCTAGTGATACAGGGGTTGATGCCTAGCTTAGTGAGTTTTTCTATGATTCCTGAATTGGGGAATGGTATCAAAGGCCTTAGCCAGATCGGGGTCGCCTATATGAACCACCTTGCCTTCATCCACAGCTCTGGTGACTGACTCAAAGAAAGCGACCAGGTTGAGCAGCCATGATCTACCCTTCACAAAACCAGACTGTGTAGGATCCAGAGTTTGGAGATTCCCTATATCCTTTTTTATTAGGTCCGTGATGATGCGTTCCATAGCCTTGCATATCAGACTAGTCAGGCTAATGGGGTGATAGTTCCCAAGGTTTGTAGCGACTCCTTTGTGGAGAGGGATGACTGTAGCAGTGCGCCATTTGGTAGGGACAAAGCCTGAGGTGAGGCTGTGATTGAACAGGGCACACAGCTAAGGTGCCAGTTCACTCTGTAGTTCATGTAGAACACAGCCAGGGATATTGTCAGGTCCCATAGAAGCTGTATTTTTGACCTTGGACAGTGCTGTTTTAACCTGTGCAGCAGTAATACTGGGTGCCTGGCAATCTACTGGTATTGTGATTGACTTTTTAGGAGGGGAGAGAGGGGTAAAGTTGGCACTGAATCTGTCAGCCAGTATATTGGCAATACCTGTTGGCTCGGTATAGGAGGTACCATTGTGCAGTAGCTCAGAGCAAATCTGGGTATTGCCGTGGAGATTCTTCACATAACTGTCGAAGGCTTTGTGGTTCTCTTTACTATCTGCTGCAATTCTGTTTTCATAGCTAGCTTTAGAGGATTTGATGAGAGATCTCAACTTTTTGTTGTGGCTGATATGGGAATTTTTCCAGTCTTGGGACTTTACCTATTCTGCATCAATTTCCTCCTTCTGTTGTAGAGTTTCTTTATGGCAGGGGACCACCACATTGGCTTCCCCCTTTTTTTTTTTTTTTTTTTTTTTTTTTAATATAGAGGAGTGTGTCTTGGTTCTATTGGGTATGGTGAGATCGATGAATTTGTGTATGTGTTCGTACAGTGCATTGGCATATGACTCAATGTCATGCAACTATTCTCCATTTGCATGGGTGCCGTGAAGTTAGCCACCTCTGTTTTTAGGAGCCCAAAATTAGCTTTGGAGAAGTTTTTCATGGAGGTTACTGGTTACGTTTGTGGGGTTGGGGGGAGGGATGTGGATTTCCAAGGTTATTAGTTTGTGGTCGGATCTAACCAGGGAGGAGTTGACTATTGGTGTAGAGCAACGGTCACCCATGTTAGTAATGACCAGGTCAGGGATGTTGCTACCTCTAGTGGGGGTAAGAACGAGCTGGTCCAGGGCATTGGAATTAACGAATTCCAGGAAACATTGGGCAAGTATATTGGTACATGAGTAGTTTTCCCAGTTAATGGAGGGGTGGATGAAGTCACCCAGTACGAGAGTGTTAGGTTGGACCCTAATATTCTTCAGGGTGCTTAGGAATGTAGAGGGTTAGTCTTGGGACATGGTTGGGGACCTGTAAAAGGCTACGACCTGAATCAGTGTCTTACCCAGTGTTAGCTACACCTGAAGTATCTCTGATATGTTATCAGTCTGGAGGTGTGCGCATCCTTTATGAATATGGAAAAACCACTGCCTTTGGAGCTTCAGTCCAAGTTCTGGGGCTGAAAGGTGTGGAATGAGTTATAGCCTGGTAGTGCAGGGATGTTTTCTGCTGCCTTGAACTAGGTCTCTGTTACAGCACAAATGTCGATGTTCTCCATTTTAAGGAGTGCTTCAAGTGAGTGCATTTTGAGGTTTAGACTTCTAGTGTTGAGCAGTATGACCCCTCACATTGCATTTGTTTGCAGCTGTTATGGTGGTAACTTGGTCTTTGGAATACCGCCTAATAAAGGCACTACAGGGGTGGCAAGAGCCTTGGTCAATATCTGGAAGCCCAGGGGTGACCGATGCAGGCCATCTCTGGCAAAGCATCAATATCTGTCAATCAGGTCATCCCAGGCAGACAGATAACTGGATCCCCTTAAAATGACACCAGAAACTTAGCCAATTGTTGAAATCAATCATTTTCTTCTTGTACTGTAGTATCATTCTGGGTGATGGTAGGATGTTGCTCAGGGCTAGGGTCATACCCACCTGGACTACATAATCCGAGAGCTCCTCCCTGTCTCTTTTCATGTAGTCCAGGGAGGTACGTCTCAGGTCATTCACACCCACATGTACAATGAGTCATATTTGTACCTGTTGTTGAGGGACCTGAGTGTATGCACTATGTGGCGGATCCCGGCGCCTGACAGGCAACTGACTGTTACTTTCTCCTTATTTAACCTTATGAATGGGACATCAGTGTGCCTCACTATCGAGTCACCTATGACTAGTATGTTGGGGATGCGGTTTTGCCTTAGGGGCTTTGGTTGAGTGGCACACTGTTTAGGAGAGTTCTGTGTCATGATTAGTGTTGTATTGTGGTGGTAGAGTGCATTTCTGCCTTTGGAGGTCCCTGCTGTTTGGGTAGATTTTTATTGAGAGCCTCAGCGAAGGTGGGTGTGTGGTTAATTTCTTTACTGACCATAGTGTTAAGTCCTTTCATCTCTCTACACGAGACTTCATCAAAACTAAAACCCATCATCCTTTTACACCTTTTTAAATCCAATGTCACAACATCATTGGTTACAAATAGCATTAATCAAGTAACTTCATAACCTGTTGTTCAAACCAGTGTATGTTGCATCCAACCTGTCAGTTTATCTTAACAGACATAACCTTAAAAGTTGTGTGTGTGTGTGTGTGTGTGTGTGTGTGTGTGTGTGTGTGTGTGTGTGTGTGTGTGTGTGTGTGTGTGTGTGTATTTATAAACATATTTTTTTTTTTTTAAGATTTGTTTATCAGGAAAGTCTGAGTGGGACAGAGCACATTTTCAGTGGAGGCCCAGGCAGAAATGCACCAGACACGTGTCTTTGGAATGTAGGAGGAAACCAGAGCACCCAGGTCAAACTCAAGCGAACGCAGGGAGGCCATGCAAACTATGCACAGAAGGCACCCCAACCAAGAATTAAACTGGAGAACCTCTTGGTGTGAGGTAACAACACTAACTGCTGCATCACTGCGCCGCCCAAATGTAAATAATTGTATATACATTTATTTATTTATTTTATTTTACATTTGTTGACTGGGGAGTGTCTGACTGAGCCAAAAACCCTTTTTCAGCAGTGCCCCGAGGAGAAAAGTTCCAGAATAATTCAAAAATTTTGCAATTACAATGCAGTTTAAGAACTAATACAGTAATCAATAATACTTGAAAGACAAAATCAAAATAAAATGCCAGCAGTACTGTTACAATTTCAGATAAGATGATTAAGAAGTTACATGGGAAGCAAAGGTAGGTTGATGTTTATGCTTGTTGTTATGTAATACATGAACTGTACCAATATCCTGGGCGGTATAAGCAGCTTAGGAATGAGAAAGAAAGTGAAGAGGTGGATAGGAGATAAAGGAAGGAATAGATAAATAAGGATAGAAGAGGATTATGAGAGAGAAAAGTAAGTAGAGAAAAGAATGATGGTTAGTTATACGTATAAATATGTGCATGTTAAATGTATTAAATTATTGACAAATGATTAGTTCTGAACAAACTAAATAATAAAAATACATTTGTAAAAACGCATTAAAAACACTTGTAAAAAAAAAAAAACAGAGAGTAGGATGGATAAGATGACAGTAGACAATAAGAGGTTAAAAGGAACATACAAATGTGGTATGTGTAAACAATGTGCATACATCACAAAGACGGGTGTATTAGAAATTCCAGAAATTGGTAGGACCTTTAAAGCCCATAAACACTTTAACTGTCATCTAGTTAGCTTATTGCAAAGCTTGCTTTTCATTTTATGTTGGGAAAACTGAGAGCGTTGAAGGTCAGGATTTATGAACACAGCAAAAAAAAAAAAAAAAGGAGTAGAGACAAATGCATCATTTAGACACTACACAATCTGAGGGGTGAACAAAGCGAGAACTTATTGGAATATTGTGAACTGCTGTGGCAGTTGGGGTTGAATGTCAGCATACCCCTTGGGTTAAATTACCAAGTGTCTCTATTTCCAGTGTTGAAAGTAATAGTAGCCAAACTTTAAGCCTGTTTGATTAGAAACAGCTGACATAATACTTGTTAAAGTTTAGGGTTCCAGCTTCCCTAAAAATCCACTGTTTTTTACATTCACTTTTTTTTTTTTTTTTTTACATGTGTTTTTTTACAAGTGTTTATTTTTAATCTCTCTCTCTCTTTTAGTAATGGGGGTTCTTTCCCACAATTTTATTTTCCATAGTGGTGGTGCAGTTTACTTGTTACCTTGGTCGACCGCAGCTTTGTTTTTGGTTGTGTAGATGTACCCCAAAAAAGCAGACTCTAAAGAGCCTTTGATGCTACCATTGTTGGTAGAATAAAGCAGAAGAAGAAAAAGATCACCTTCCATGTGCCCTTCATAGAGGAAGAGGATTTATACATGGCCGACACTGACGTCCGCTATAAAACCGTTTCTGACTGCAATGCTGCTTCCCTCTTAAAGATTTCATATTTGGGGATGCAGTCACTTGTAGGATGGAATTCTGTGGCCATCCATCAGAAGACCACTGTTCCTCCGGAGGTGGTATTTAGAAATTGTGAGGATGAAATTAAGTGGTCAGCTCCTTTATTGTTCTACACTTTGTAATATATCCTTGCTTCTAACTTCAGCATTTTGGTACCAAGGAGCAGATGGATTACATTGCTCGCCTGTCAGACTGCAACAATTTAAAAGTAAAGCCAGCCACCACTACTGTTTCATTTATGACAGCAGCAATAACCTCCAGCACCTCTGCTTTTTTATAGGATATCCAGAATTCTAAACAGATATTATAAAGGAGGCCACTGAGGTATGGGTATATGTCTAAGCTCAATTTCAACTTTGTCACAATAGACAAGAACCTGCCCGGTTGGGATAAACTAGAGAAACTTAATGTTACCTTAGTTAAAATAGGTGTACACTTTTTAAAATGTTCATATAGTGCTGGGGCAGCAGCCTTTGGGGCATATGCCTTTTGTGTACCTGTTAAGATATTCCTAGCTTAGAACTGAGGCACACCCAGTGGACGTCAAACCTGATATATTAGATGCTGTTGTGTCAGCAGGCACTTTATTTGGCAAGTGTGTTGATGATATACTGAAAAACTTTGTGAGACAGTCAGGTCTATAGTTAAAGAGCTGATGTAGTGTGATCCTATCTCGCCTGCATTCAATACTGATGGGCTCGGAGCCGAGAATCGGCTTCGACTCGGCCGTTCTGACTAGCACGAAGTCTCTCATTGGCTGGGCCAACCCTATATCCCAGGATGCACCACTCCCAGACCCCCAAATCTCGTTTGCCGCTCTTGGAGTATCGACGTGGTCTCAACTTGGCTGTGGCCAAGTACCCTTTTTGTGAATTTTTCATATCTCTTAGCAGTTTTCTGTAGGAGAATTTGTATTCAAAAGCTATTTTCATAGCTACGCTGTGATAATTGACATTGTTTGTGTGGGATTGTTGTTTTCTTGTTGTGTGGTGATCCTTCTGTTTGGCGGGCTAGGCCTGTTTTAGTTAGAGGGCCTTTGCCCTATCTTGTGTCTCGGTGTTTAACTTAGAGCCCCCCCCCCCCGTGTTTAACTTGTGTTTGACTGGTGTATCATGTCTTCCAAAGACAAAGAACATAAGCCATCCAGTTTTAAAAAATGTGCAAGGTGTAGCTATAAGATGTCTTTGACACACGGTCACGCAATTTGCTTATACTGCCTTGGCGCCAAACACTTGCAAGAATCTTGCAGTGTCTGTCATGCTTTCTCCTCGAGAGTCTTGCAGGAGAGAAAAAATAAACTTATCCTGAAGGGTTTAATTAAACCCTCCTTTGAGGAAGATGTTTCTTTTCCCTCTGAAAAGTCCAGGGCTAAGTCCAAAAAGTAGTCCCCAGCTCCGTCCTCCTCTTCGGAGCCGCCGGAGAAAAGATCCAGGTCGATGTCCCCTTCCTCGGCTCCACTGGTCTCAGAGCCGTTGGCTATGGGGTCTAAAGCTGTGTCTCCTTCCTCGGCTCCATTGGTCTCGGAGCCGCAGGTTTCAGGATCGACAGCAGGGTCCACTGGCTCGGTTCCATTGGTTTTGGAGCTGCAGTTAATACCTTCCTTTTCGGAGCCGGCTTCTTCGGTTCCACAGCTTTTGGCGCCGAAGGAGGTCACGGTGCTTCTAGAGCCTACTTCGGCTCCGATCATCTTGGAGCCGTTTCGGAGCCGTTCTCCTAGTCGTGTCTCGGATCCGATGGGAAAGGTTTCTCGACCCCCTTCTGTCTCCTCCAGGTCCTCCAGGTTATCTGATTCGGACGTAGATAGGGTGGTCCAGAGACTCCTACAGTCGCCAGTGTTATCTAAATTATTTTCGGCTCCAGCCCAGTCGGCTCCGGAGCCCACCATTGTATCGGTCCCATTTCTTCCTCCTCCGACACCCTTGGTGTTGTCGGAGTCGGAGAGTGCTGAGTCAAGTGAAGTCCTTGGGTCGGTTCCGAGTCTTTCGGTTCCAGCCTTGGCTCCAACCTTCTCTATTCCTTCTGCAGGTTTCGGTACTCGGGGGTCCTCAGTCGGGCCAGAGGGTGATACATCGGGACCACTGACTTCAGTTCCGAGTCTCCCCCTTAGTGCTTCGGCTAGGGGAACCCCGACTCCGGTCATGGCTTCGGAGACGGGCCCTTCCTCCGATTCAGGGGGACCCGCCTTCGAGGCTATGAGGAGCGTGGTGACAAAGTCCTTGGTGACTTCAACTGAATTGGCTTCTCCCTCCCTGGACACTTCGACTGGAGTTTCTGGTGACCCTCTATCTCTGGACAGCGGGGCTCCAAGGCCTGAGAATACCTCCATGTGTGGTCCCCTGCTTTCTGAAGGCCCTTCAGAGTCCATGCCTGAAGAGCCTCCCAGAAAGAAGCTGTGTAAAAGGAAGCATGTAGACTCCCCAGATGAGTCAGTCACCTCGGACACTGACCTCGATGATGCAGAAGGGTCCCCCAAGTCGTCCTCAGATGATGTCTCGTTCTCCAACATCCTGGAGATCTTGAGACAGCGGGGCGACTGGCCATCCAAAAACCCTTCTGAGGAAGAATTGGTCTTCCTCAAGGCCTTTGGAGCCCAGCCTTCCGCCTCTTGGGTGTCTCCACCCTTCGATGAATTGTTGGATCTTATTTGTCGAAGGGTGTGGGATCACCCTGATTCTGCGGAGCCAGTTCCTAGCCGCCCCAATAAGTTCTTATCTGTGCCTCCTGGAAAAGAATTTTTGACCAAGAGAGTACCCGTAGATGCCATGGTGGTGGCATCTGCCACTCAGCAGGACATGGCAGAGGCTTCTACTTCCATCCATCCTCCTAATAAGGAGCCTAGGAGCATGGATAGGTATGGGAAGCGTACCCTGTCTTCAGTGACCTTTACTTTGAGGTCGCTGAATTACTTGTGTCATTTTACGAGGCTCCAAAGGGATCTCATTAAAGAGTTGGGAGATACCCTGGCGGGTAACGTTCCTGAGGCGTTGACCCAGTCTGTTAACGCCCAGCTGTCTACCCTTTCATCCATTGTCAACTCGTCCATGAGGCTCATATCTTATGCAGCCGAGGGGGCAGGTAGAGCAGCGAGTTCAGGCGTAGCCCTCAGGAGGCAAGCTTGGATGCGCTTGTGTCATTTTGCGGAGGCTTTCAAGTCTTCTTTCACGGATGCCCCTTTCGATGGGTCCTCCCTTTTTGGACCCAAAGTGAAAGACACCCTCACGAGAATTGAGCAGGAGGGTAAGACTTTGTCTGCCGTTGGGGCCCGTTTTTCTCTCCCCACTAGACCTTATCCCAAGGCTCAGAGGGAGGGAAAATGTGGTTCAGAAAGTCTCAAAAGTCTTCCCCCGCCCATCAGAGTGAATCCCCGTCCAGAGGCAGAGGAGGGGGAAATTACTCCGGAAGACGTCGCCCCAGAGGCGGCGGAGGCCCCCGCAATACAGGAAACTGCAAATCCTTTTGTGGCTCCTCCTTCCAGCATCCCTGAGGGATTACCCAACTGTGCGTCTCCGGAGCCAGTCGGGGGTTGTTTTTCGGAGAACCTTCAGGCCTGGGAGTCCATCACTCAGGATCGATGGGTGCTTCAAATCATCGCCGGAGGTTATACCATTCCCTTCATCCATTCTCCCCCACCGTCAAAAAGAATCCCGGACGTTCCACCCAATCAACGGGATCAAGCAGCACTAGAAATCTCAAAGCTGATAAGAAAAGGAGCCATCCAGTCAGTCCCCACAGACCAGATCGGATCAGGAACTTACTCAAGATTATTTTTGGTGCCGAAAAGAACAGGGGACCTGAGACCCATTCTGGATCTCAGCCGTTTAAACCGCTTTGTGAAAAAGTCCAAGTTCCGAATGGTCACGTTACAATCCATTCTCCCCTTGCTGGAGAAAGGAGTATGGATGTGCTCCATAGATCTCAAGGACGCCTATTATCACATCAAGATAAACAAGGCCTCCAGGCATCATTTACACTTCTGGCTGGGAGCCAGTCACTTTCAATTCTGGGCCCTGTCCTTTGGTCTCACCACAGCCCCCAGGGTGTTTACCAAATGTTTGGCAGTGGTGACGGCTCACCTGAGACTTCTAGGATTCCAGGTGTTTCCTTATCTAGACGACTGGCTCCTCACCGCCCCCACCAGGCATCTACTTCTTCAAGCCATGAGAACCACCTTCAAATGGGCTGTGAGGAATTACCTTCAATTGGGCAAAATCTGTATTGCTGCCATCACAGCGTGTTGCCTTTATCGGCGCAGAGCTAGACTCTGTAGAGATGCGAGCATTCCTACCCTTAGACAGAATAAAGGTGTTACAGGCTCAAGTTATGGCTCTATTGCCCCGCAAGAAAGCTCAAGCCAGAACAGTTCTGCAGTTGCTGGGAACAATGGCGGCTACCATCCTTCTAGTCCCTCTTGCCAGATTGCACATGCGAATACTTCAATGGCTCCTTTCGGCCCAGTGGTCATATCAGGATCTGCCCTTGTCCCATCCGATTTTCATTACGTAGAGATGCAGACAAGATCTTCATTGGTGGCTTCTACCCTCCAATCTGAATCAAGGAAGATCGTTCATCCCCCCGTAATCACGCCACAGTAACCATGGACTCCTCCCAGATGGGGTGGGGGTGACATTACCCTGGGCAGGACGGTTCAAGGTACGTGGCAAGATCACGAGACTCACTTGCATATCAATGTTCTGGAGATGAGAGCAGTGCTTCTAGCATTGCAGGCACTCCACAGCTTTCTTTCCCAGGGAACTATTGCAATTCTTTCTGACAGTATGTCGGTTGTCTGGTATCTGAACAAACAGGGGGGAACCAAGTCCTATCCCCTTTGCAGGGAAGCCATGAGAGTGTGGAACTGGGCTATCGCTTCCCAGCGCTTTCTAGTGGCAACGTACATTCCGGGGAGGTCCAACGTGATTGCAGACAGCAGAGCTATTCTGATGCCTCACAAGTGGTCCCTGAACGATTGAGTGGTGGCTCAGATATTTTCCAGGTGGGGTCTTCCCTGCTGCGACCTTTTTGCCAGTCCCCTCAATGCGAAGTGCAGAGATTATTTCACTCTAATCCCTCCTCAAGGGGAACTGCCCTGGGATGCTGTAGTCCACGATTGGCCCTCCGGTGTGCTCTACGCCTTCCCTCTGGTCCCTCTCTTGCCAAGAGTGATTCAGAAGGCAATCTATGCGGGAAGCAGCATGATTTTGATAGCACCACTCTGGCCCCGTCATGTTTGGTTCCCCTTCCTTTGGAAATATGCGGTGGATGGGCCTTGGATCCTGGACCCAGCTCCAGACCTATTGACTCATCAGTCGGGACAGCCTCACCCATCCCTCCGAACTCTCAGACTTGCTGCTTGGCTACACCACTTCCTTCCTTAGTCAGACAGCATAACCTTACCCCGGAGGTACTACAGATTCTGTCCTCCTCTCATAAGTCGTCTACTAGAAAGATTTACTCTAGTAAATGGAAGAGGTTTGCTATTTGGACTGAGCAGCGTGACCTTAATCCCCTCACAGCCCCTGTGTCAGCAGTGTTGGATTTCTTGGAGACACTTTTTAGACAGGGTTCCGCTGTCTCCACTATAAAGGTCCAATTGACAGCTATCTCTAATTATCACGTAGCTCATGAGCCTTCCCTCATGGGTCATAAACTGCGTAAAGCTTTTCCAAAAGGAGCCTGGTTAATTCGCCCCCCCCCCCCGATTTCGCAACCCATTCTACCATGGGACTTAAATATGGTGCTCGGAGCTTTGACGTCTCCTCCCTTCGAACCTGCAGCCACTTGCGAATTAAAATTCTTATCATGGAAGACTGCATTTTTGGTAGCCATTACTTCAGCTAGAAGGGTATCGGAACTTTAAGCCCTTTCTATCAAACCTCCTTTTCTGAAATTTCACAACGACAGAGTATCTCTAAGACTAAATCCTTCTTTTCTCCCTAAGGTATCTTCTGCATTTTGTCTCCAACAGGCTATTGAGCTACCAGTCTTTTTTCCACAATTCTCTAACAAAGCAGAATACATATTTCACCAGTTGGATGTACATAGACAATTGAGGTTTTATTTGAATAGGACACAACAGGAGAGAAAATCAGACCAGTTGTTTGTGTCCTTTTCGGACAGCAGAATTGGCAGATCTGTAACCAAGGCTACTATCGCTAGGTGGATTAGAGATTGCATCTCATTCATTTATGCATTGAAGGGTAGGATTCTTCCCTTTCCAGTGAAGGCGCATTCTACCAGGGCTATGGCAACTTCAGTGGCCTTTCACGCTAGGCTGTCCGGCTACTTGGAATTCTCCACATACCTTTATTTCTCATTATAAATTGGACATGACATCTAGAGGTCGTGCTTCCTTTGGTTCCACAGTGCTCAGGAGTGTTTTCCAGTGAGCCTCCCAGGATTTAGGCGCTAGGGACGCTGTCGCATCAGTATTGAATGTAGGCGAGATAGGATCACACTACATCTCTTAGTTATGTACTTACCATAACGATAGATGTATGTGATCCATCTCGCCTACATTCTTACGTACCTGCCCTCCTTCCCCCTTCCTGTTGGATTTGGAGGAGACTAGTATTGTTTGATTCCCATGAGGATATTATTTTTTTTCTCCTCTTACACTTGTCTTTGGTGTGTTCTGTGGGTGCAAGAATGTGTTGGGGGCAAACTAGATCTGGGGGTCTGGGCGTGGTGCATCCTGGGATATAGGGTTGGCCCAGCCAATGAGAGACTTCATGCTAGTCAGAACGGCCGAGTCGGAGCCGATTCTCTGCTCCGAGCCCATCAGTATTGAATGTAGGCGAGATGGATCACATAAATCTATCATTATGGTAAGTACATAACTAAGAGTTTTATACCTCCATATGACTGTAATCTAGAAACTTGCCTTCTAGCAAAAGACATCATCACAGGAGACTTACAAAGAAAAACTGGCTTTGGTATCCCTCTCCTTCATACAAAACAATGTACCAACAGAGAAAATCTTAGTCATGTACTGGATCCACCTATTACTTTTTCTGTAGCCATACCTTTGGTAGGCAACCTTAGGCATTTTGTAGTAGGATGTGGAATGTTTCCTCAGATTGCCGGTTTTGTGAAACCATTTCAGAAGGTTGTCTAATAGAATTCCATCAGTTGCTTCACTCTCCTTTCAATCCCTTATTGCCAGTTTGTCTTACAGAAATTATTTCAGGACTAGGAGAATAATTGCTTTAGGAGAAAAGTGATGCACTTGAGCATCTGACCACCAAGAAGGGACAGTCTTTTATTAAGGACTATTTGTAGTTCTAAAGAAAGTAAAAACACAGAGCAAGTTGCATTAGACTTCATTGTGACAAAGAGTTCAGAACTGGAAAAACATGTAGCAGAACACTTTTATGGCATCTCAAGGTCTAGAAGATGCATCTGTTCTAATCATAGTAAAATCTTCAGAAAATTATAACCGTTCAGAATATCTCATTTATAATTTTTATGTTACTGTTACATTTGAGCTGGCTGCAGCTCTACGATTATTTACAAAATTATGATATATATATATATATATATATATATATATATATATATATATATATATATATATATATATATATATATATATATATATATATATATATATATATATATATTTTTTTTTTTTTTTATTATTGTAGGGTAAACGTAGTTAACCGGAACTCAAGCAACCAGAACTCGCAAGCAATCGGAAAAAAAAAAATCAAAGAAATGCATTACAATTTTCATGTGTTGCACTTTCTGCCCCCCCGCAGAAACATACCTTACGTTTTTAGAGTTTTAAAAAGGAAGATAGGAATAAATTCCCTCCATCCCCAACCTAAGAACATGTCAAACCAAACAAATAGCATAGGGTACAGTATTAGTCAGGCCTATGTTTAATAATAACTTAGAAACTATAGTTATCCCGGCATCTACCAATCCCCATGGGTGCCGGTTTACTGTGCTTCTATTTATATTTGACTGGTCCTTCTGAGCAAAGCCAATTTACAGAGGAGATGGGAAAGAAAGGTTTCCATAGTAAAGCAAGCATGTAATGCAACAGTGTAGATTGTAGTAAAAGGTATAAAGCAGTAGAAAAATATAGACAAGCTATGTATATTATCACAAATATTTTAATATAAGTATCATACTTATTTAAGATAACATTTGGCTAATGCAGTTCGCTTGTTGAAACAGGAGTGCTGCTTATGCCACTATGTATAATTCTAGAAAAGAGGCTAAGTAGTCCTGTCTACGTTTGGTTGTTAATTGTCAGGTCAGAGAAAAGGGCCTGTCAATGGATCAAGGCCACAACACTGTGGGGTCTTCCCATGATCGTTTTTTTCACCAGTACATTTTTCAGTTTAAAATTAATAAAGCCTTGAGATATTGGGATGTTCACAGTACTTTAACAGCTGCATGCAAACAGTTTTCCAAATTATACTTTGTAGTCATGTGTAATAGATATTCTTCTTGCTTCTATTCACCTAAACTTTTCACTGTGCATGTGTCGGAGTGCTTGCCAATTAATCAGTGCCATTATTCTATACGTTTCTGCACTGACTTTTTTTTCACAGATGCATTTGCAGGACAGAATTTAATTCATCCTCTAGACACTAAGGCAGTACTGTAACTTGCACATGCAGACAGTGTACCAAGTGGTATTTATAATCCAGTAAAAATAAAGCCCAGTATTGCTTCTGTCTGTATTTGCTCTTACTTCTCACTATTAGGTATTAAAAAAATGTAGTTGTGTTCTTTTCCAAAGCAGAATAGACTCTGGGTATGGAGGTCTTTGCAGGGAATTTGGTTACCATAACACAGATACGATGAAACAATTTATATAAGTAAAGGAAGGCTCCACAACTGGACACTTATCTGCTTTTCTTTAGTGGCTACTGTACAAGCGACCACGTGAAGATCAGTCCAGTGGGTATGAGACCTGAGTTTGGGCTGGTGTTGAGATAGTCTGAGAATCTACACTTGTATGTCTGCTTGTATTCCCATACATTTGTGAGATGAGGTCATAACAGTGGATGTATAATCCAGGGAAGGTTAAGCTTTGATACAACGGTCAGACAGTGGTGAAAACTCGTCAGTTTGGAATACTGCAAGAGTGATCTCAGTCAGGATATCACGTTTCTTCCCTAAACCAATTCAAGCATAATTTGAATCAGTGGATGGGAAATCAAAAATTCACCCCTGCTCTGTACCTGTGTCCTTTATAGGTTCATAGGTTGGTACTAGGTTATTGACTCTGGGGCATAAGCCTAGCCAAAAAATGTTTTGCTTACGCCTTCCTCCCAAGTGGTCTAGTTTCCTGTGCCCCTGTCTAGCAGGGCCACCGAAGTGATTCCCGGGGTGAATTTCCTGTTTCCCATCCACTCAAGATTCCTCTTGAAGAGCATTAATGAGCTCTGCCTCACATTTATGGGGACCTTATTCCAGAGCAAGGGAAGTCTCTGGGACGCGAATCTGTCCCTTCAACAAGTCCTGTTTATTGTTGATGTCAGGTTTATGTCCCTTGAGCGAGTAGCTCTGGTGGATTGGACAGAGGCAGCCTCTAAATGCTTGACCACCCAAGCCCTAGCCTACATATATCCCTTAGAATAATCCTAATGTTCTTAATCTAATCAGATGTCTTTGGGATGCATGGTTAGGCTTAAAAGGTCTGTGTGGTTGTTAGCCTAATACACACCTATGAACCTATATGTGGTGTCTTGTGTTAAGATCATAAAGCTTGTATGTTGCTTCCCCTTGATCATTTTTTTCACAAAAGCATTTGTGCAGTTGAATTAATAGAGCTGTAAAACTCAAATGTATTCATCAATGATAATTATTTAAGATGAAATTAATTCTTTGCTTCTGTATTTAGCTATTACTTTGCAGTGTTGTGTTGGAAAACAGAGGATACAAAATCATCAAGACTGTAATGCTATATCTGCTACTTCCCAGTGATCTTTTTATTTGCAGTAAACTTTTTTATTATAGGTTCATAGGTTCATACTAGGCTATCTGCCCGAGGGCATTTACAAGCCTAGCCCATAGTTTTGTGGCTTACGCCACCCCTTTAGTATGGGGAACTATACCCATTATTTTGCTGTGCCTCTGTCTAGCAGTGACACTGAGGTAATCCCTGGGGTATATCTGCGATCTCCCATCCATTGGTCAAGATTTCTCTTGAACAAGGCCAGCGAGGTGCTCTGCCTCACATATACCGGGATTTTGTTCCACAGCATAGGGAGTCTTTGGGTGATGAATCTATCCCTCCAGCACGTCCTATTAATAGCACGTCCTATTAATGTTTTCAGGAAAGCCGAATGGGATTCCTGACTTTGAGAGGGTGGTCTGTAGGATGCTATAAACTGAAAAAGCAGTCTTGCCCACTGTTAGTTGCACATGGATGGTCTATTAAAAATAAAACATAAACTACAAGTTAATAGGTGAGAGCCTACATTCCCACATTGGCCAACTGATATTTGCAGTCATCCAAAATAAAATGAAATATCCACATTGCCTATATTTAAATATAAACTCGATTGTAGGTATTGGTACTTTCCAAGGCCATAGGGGGGTGTATGTTGCTTCTCTGTGATGATTTGTTTTTCCCAAATATGTTTGCATAGTAGAATTAATTCAGCTTCTTGACTGTGTATTCCTTGTCCCCCCAGTGCTGTATTATTAGATTTCGATTGAGTGCTGTATTGAACTACTCAAAAACTCGAATCACAGGATAGCTACTGATCACTTGGAGGCAATTTACTGTATATTGCTCTTGGGAAGAACTGCATTACCTTCAGTGGTGCACTTTTGAGTGGTCGAGTTAATGCAGTCTCAAAAAAAACTGTACTTGCTCAGTTGCATTCAGTTGTAGAAAGGTCAGCTTGATGGGCATTCTTGGTTTTCCATGGTGCTGGAATTTTTGTTCATAGGACTTGTTGGAGCAGCTTTTTACTTCAGCTTGTATTTTGCTCTAAAGAAAACAAATTCACTGCTTTCACTAGTGTTCCTTTTGCATGGATAAATTAATACAGCTTCAAATGCTTTACTTACTGTGGTTGGTGGAATGTTATTCTACAGTACTGTAACTGTTCACATAAGTGCTGTAAACTTTTTTACTGTAGTAATGTTTATTGCAAGTAATAGATTAATTCACGACTTCTGAACATGCAGTTGTAATGATTGTGGTGGTATCAGTGCTTTTGTTTTCACATCCTGTGTATAAGACATGTTTCCTCTTTGCTTTTAATAAAATGAGGTACATAAAATCATTATAGATTTTGAAACCATGCTGTAATCAGTAGCCCGTCATATTGATATTTTATTCATATTAATTTGCATATTAGCTTGCAACAGCAGGTCAGAGGTCTGTCCATTTCCCTGTCTTCATTCCAGAGCCTAAAAAAGAGGCATAAAGGATTTTTCATAATGGTGTACACACAGAACTAAAACCTTCAGAAATTCCGATCAGTTTTTCATTTCTTATGAAGGTAAGAAGGGACAACCGATATCAAAGCAGGCTGTTTCCAAATGGCTCTCATGCTATTACTTCTTGTTATACCCAGCTTAACAAGGCATTTCTAGGCAGGGTGAAGTACACACTGGCAGGGCCTTGGCTTCATTAGTGGCTTTTTGGAAAAGTATGGATTCTAGAAGTATTCTAGAACCAACAACTTGGTCCTCTGTACATGCACTACAAACTAAATTCCAGTTGTAAGTCTAGAACAGACTTTTGTTTAGGATCATTCTCCAAGGGCTCCTGGACCCCTATCCCTCCTTCCTTCCAGTCACTGTAAGGTATGGTAGTCTACCCAAATAGCCGAGGGTACTGCAGCAGTAATTAGATGATAAACACGGTACAGTTTAAGTAAATTTACCATAACAGTAGATGTTTGAATGGTCAACTTATTTTTTTTATTGCCTGGGTAAGGAATTGTTTATTGATATATATATATATATATATATATATATATATATGTGTGTGTGTGTGTGTGTGTGTGTGTGTGTGTGTGTGTGTGTGTGTATATATATATATATATATATATATATATATATATATATATATTTTTTTTTTTTTTAATGTACCTAGCATTGACTTTTTGCCAGACTGTAGCCTCCCCTTTCAGTTGTTGTTAAAGTTGTGAGGGGCTTGGCACCCAAACCATTGATTTTATTCAGTTCTACTTGAGCTGATAACGGTGTGAACATACTGTAAGTTTACTTAACGCACCTATACTTTTGTTACTATACCTATAATACCCTCAGTATCCTACATTACATAAGACTAAAATAAGTGGGTACCCATTTCACTTTGCCTCCCCTGCCCACCACTTGATCTTAGATCTGTGTTGTAGTATCTGTGATTCCCCCACCTCATGTTGCATATGTATGATTTTGAGTAAGCTGCAGGCAGATATCAGTCTTCTGACCAGATATTTTCATCAGTCAAATGTTTTTGGAAACATGCAATTGCAATGGCTCACCACAGCTGTTAGATGGCTAAAGGGAGCACATCATGCTAACCTCTATTCTTTGTTTGTAGTCCAGACTAAACAGTCTGTTTTTGATTCAACCGTTAATCAGTCATTTCTTTGCATTGAGTTGTCTTCAGGAGTGATAAATATGACTTTTTATAAGGATTCATCTTGAAGGAAAGTATTCTCATGTCTGTATGTGAAATTGTTAATGCTACCCCATGAGCTCCCCTTAGAAGTTTCCACTTAGTATTTATTTAGATTGGAAAACATTACACTAATTCTCTACCACTGCCATTCCTGTCATCTCCCTGGTATCTGCCAAGTGATTCCTCTACCTGCACATAGTTGGCTCAGTTCAGAGGGGGACAACAGCCATTAATACCCAGGTTAGGTGAAAACCCTACAGCCCATTTATTCCTGCTAGAGGAGCTTAATCAGCTCGTCTGTCTCCCCCTCTAATGAAAGTGTGGTGATAGGAAGAAAGGGTAGCTCTAGTTCCAAAGTTACAGCCTACCTGTCTTTCCCACAGGTAGTTTATGGATTCTCAGCTTTTCTCTGGTTGGTATGAAGAAACCTGTATGCTCTAGTAATACTTCCACCTTTCCCTAGGTTTGAAGAAAGGAGCTTCACATTCACAACTTGAGTAAACAAGACCTATTCAAGTGTGTGATACACCCACCCAGTGGTAGATATTGTCATATGCTGCAGGCCTAACTCTAATGAAAGTGTGGTGATAGGAAGAAAGGGTAGCTCTAGTTCCCAAGTTACAGCCTACCTGTCTTTCCCACAGGTGGTTTATGGATTCTCAGCTTTTCTCTGGTTGGTATGAAGAAACCTGTATGCTCTAGTAATACTTCCACCTTTCCCTAGGTTTGAAGAAAGGAGCTTCACATTCACAACTTGAGTAAACAAGACCTATTCAAGTGTGTGATACACCCACCCAGTGGTAGGTATTGTCATATGCTGCAGGCCTAACTGCCCCCCCCCCAGATGACTGTTATTTTCCTTTGCCAAGTCCCTCCAGCACCTATCACACTAATCGAACATAGGTAATCTAGGTCATAGTCAAGTCTTCATCTTTCTACATTGTGGGGTCTAATAACATTACATAGATTCGTATTATCATTCTGCTACTTTTAATTGGGAAAAAAATAACCAGGGTAAAGAAATCTTCAGGGATTTGTCTAACATAAAATTGTTTGGTATTTTTTCTGCTTTGAACAGAGAATCTACCTTCTAGTGTAGGTAATCTTATCCCAGGAGAGATTTTCTTGTAATATCTCATAGATGTTGCTTTTCTTCCTCTAATATGTAGATGTTTTTTGCACAGAATGACTTCACTGCCTTTCAACTTTTTCATTTCCACTTTTTTCAGATCTTGGAAACTCCTATCATTTTTCATCTATTCAATTCTCGTGTTGTCTAAGAAAGGAATTTGTCTCCGCCTACATGAACTGGGCTAGATACTAGGGGTATGAACGGAGAGATGATAAAATCAGCAAGAAAAGGAGAGTAGTATTGCTGGAATTGAATTCATCTTCAGGTCTTGGTGAGCACCTTATGAACCCGATTTTCACAAAATCTCACTAAGACTGATGTGTAGACTGTATTTTATGTAACATATATCATGGACAGAGATAGGATAAAAAAATCATGAAGACAGCTGGGTGCACAAGTCCCAGGATACAAACGTACTCCATTCCGATATGCGCACTGGTGCCAGGACTGGAAAAAAATGACTGTGTAGAATTCTACAAGACATGGAAACATTACTATAATTGGGTTAGGCCAGGTTCAGGGAGAGGGTGGCCTTCCTTCCCTCTGTTAGAATGTTGTAGTAGTCCAGAAAATCTGATAGACCAGAAAAGTGCATTAAAGATGACAGAGTGGACTATTGAGGATAAGAAAGAAATTATGTATTGTTACTGTTATGCAAAAAACCCAGAATTTCCAGATAGAAGATACTCCAAAAGATTGAGAGAAATTAGAGGAAAGTACAGTTGTTTAAAATCTTACTTTAACAGTAGATGTCCTTTTCACTGTTGCAGTATTCATTGCAGTATTTATTACAGAAGGGATGTCCCACCCTGGGCAGCATGTCACTCAGCCAGTATAAATAAGCTTAACAGAGATATTGTTTGCACCGTATGTCATATTTATGCTCCCTGCACAGAACATTGGTCATAAAAGGGATGTATGAACGAAACAACCTAGAACTGAATTGCTCCGTAAGACAGCAGTCATCATAGGACAAAGGAGTCCATGCACTTCCAGAAGGAAAAAATGCAGAATAAACAAGAGGGGTTGGAGGGTGGGAGGGAATACTGCATTAGTGAAGAGAAGGACATCTATTATTATGGTAAGATTTTACACAACTCTACTATGTCCTTCTATATCACTGTTGAAGTATTTGTTATAGGAAGGAGGGGAAAAAGTCTCAAGAAACAAAATGGGAGGTGGAAGGCTGCAAAGAGCCCTCAACAAACCCGCATAAAATGGTTTGTGAAAACCTGATCTTGCCCTACGAAACATTTCCAGCTTATAACGCTTGGTAAAAGTATGCACTGAAGAGCAAGTAGCAGCTTCTTAGATGGAATTGGTGTCCAACCCCTTGAAGAAGGCACTGGAAGAGGCAACAACCCTGGTGGAATGAGCTCTAACAGAAGCAGACAGAGATTTACCATGGAAAGAGTAACAAAGGAAATGGTCTTGGATATCCAGGAGGAGATTGTTTGCTTAGAAACGGCCAAACCCAAAGGCCTGGGATGAAAGGAAATGGAATGCTGATCAAACTTATGAATAGTCCTAGTTTTATCCAGATAGTACCTGAGCTGTCTGTGCCAATCCAAGGTATGCAGGACCCACTCAGTAACAAATTGAGAAGGGAAAAAGGGAAGGAGTTGTACTGACTGATTCAAGGACAACTCAATGACTACCATGGGCACAAAAAGAAAGATTAGTATGAAGGGACACCCTATCCCTGTGTGTTTAGGGAGGGGGCATAAGGGCCTGGAGCTCAGAAACCCTTGGAGCAGAAGTAAGAGCAAGCAATAAAATAGGCTTCCAAGTAGAATGTTGCAAAGAAGCAGAATCTGCAGGCCAAAATGGAGCCTGAAGCTGAGACAATTTTTCCAAAACAAAATGAGGGTTCAAGGAGGAGGAGTAGGCTTTCCTGGAAGCCTAATATGTAGGATGCTTTTAAGAAATTGCTTGACCTCAAAATGAGAAGTCAAAGGATGATTCAAGGGCAGATGAGCAGAAATGGCTGACAAATGGGCCTTCACAGAAGAATAGGCCAAGCCAGACTGGAGCAGTTCTTACAAATAAGAGAGGACCAGAGGGACCCCACTGAAAAAGGGTCCTGGTTATGAGCATGGCACCAGACAGAAAATCTCTTCCATTTGAGCACAAGATTTTATGGTTGAGTATTTCCTTGCCTCCTGTAAAACTCTGAGCACATCCTCAGAAAAGAGGTGCCTGAAGGTGATCAAAACTCTATTACCCACAATGTCAGTTGCAGAGTGGGCAAGTGGGGATGGATGAGAGACTCCTTTTCCTGTATGAGGAGGTCCGACCAGTCAGGTAACTTATAATGATTGCCTCTGGCCAGATGCATTAATAGGGGGAACCAGTGCTGTCTCTGACAAAAGGGAGTCACTAGTAAGATTTTTGAGGAGTTTAGATGAATCTTCTGCAGGACTGTTGCAAGTAGAGGAAGAGGAGTGAAAGCATAAAGAGACACCCCCCCCCCCTTCCAAGAAAAGGAAAGGGCATCTGTCTTCCAGGTCAGATGGCAAGGCAGTCTGGAACAGAAGAGAGGAAGCTGCCTGTTCAGAGTGGAGGCAAAAAGATCTACTTGAGGAATACCCAACCCATTGGATAATGTCCATAAAGACATCTCTGTGAAGCATCCATTCTTGAGCCTGTATTTTGGACCTACTCAAAGTCTGCCACAAGATTGTGCTCAGAAGGAATGTATAGTGCCTGAAGAGTTAACTGGTAACTGAGACCCACATCCCAAGCCTGAAGCACCATCCTGCAGAAGAGGTAAGATTTTGTGCCCCCTGCTTGCTGACATACCACATTGCTATACTGTCTGTTTGCACCTTCAAGGGGCCTGGACAGAACATGGAGTGAAAAGCCTGAAGGGCCATAATCAGAGTCGTCTTCTCATTGATGTTGATATTGCCTGACTTCGGAGAGGCCAAAGACCCTGAACTTTCAGGTGTCCAAGTGATACCCCCCCCACCCACCCCCACCCCCTGTTTTGAGGTATCAGTGAAAAGCTCTTGAGAAAAGGGACTGGAAGCTGAAAGGGCTGGCCTGGGTTGAGCGCAAACTGTCGAATCCACCACTCTAGTTCCTTCGAGACACAGAAGGATAGGTACACTGAAATTCAGAGGGTGACGATGGTGCAGCCAAACCAACTTGAGTTACCACTGAAGCTTCCGCATATGCTGCCTGGCAAGAGGAAGCATCGGAATTGAAGAGGCTATGAATCCCAGGGCCTGAAGAAACTCCCTGGCTGCTGTGGCAAAAAGAGGAAGACACTGAAAGAAGGCTGTCTGTGACTATCTTTGGAGGTGGGAGAGAGGCCAACAACGGCATGATCTGAGATGCACACGACCTGAGAGGGAGTCAGGATAGACTTTAGGAAGTTGATAGTAAATCCCAGACTTTGAAGAAGAGAGATGGTGAACTGCAGATCCTGCAACAGTCAACTGGAAGAAGACGCTAAATAAGGAAATATCTAAATGACTTGGAGCCTGCATATAATACCCTTGGGGTAGTAGAGAGGCCAGAGGGCAAGGCAGAGGACTAAAAATGAGAAGAATATGCAGAGAAACGTAAAAACTTCCTGAGGAGAGGGTGAATAGGGATAAGAAAGTAAGTATCTTTCAGATCCAAGGGCAGCAGAAAAGCATGGGGAATAAAAGAGAAAACAGAATTTGAAGAGTAAGTATCTAAAAAGAAGGGATCTCAGGAAAGGTGTTGAACTGGGAGAGATCCTAAATAGGTCTCCAAGTACCCTCCTTTTAAGGAACCAGGAACATCCTAGAATAAAAACCCCTTCCCACTTGGGAAGGGGGGGCAGGTTGAATGGTACTTTGGTTAACAGGGACCCTAGAACCTCCAGGAAATTACATTTTTCTAGAGGAGGCTGAGTCGTCCCAAAAAAAAGAGGGAGAGATTTCCATACCATGCCTTTCTGTTGAAGAGACTTAGACATGTTAGCAGCAGTAGTCTGAAAAAGATGCGTTTTCCAAAGGAGCATCCAACTACTTGTCCCTTAATGTCTTCGGGAAGAGACTGGAGACAAAGTCAAGAATAATACCTCATGACGGACCCAAAAACCGCAGATATGTCAGCAGCATCATAGCTACATTTCATAGAGTGGTGAGCCACTTGTGAAGCAGAACCTTAAAAAAACATAAGTTAAAGGATTTATGATAAGAATTGGGGAGAGCAGAGATAGCTGATGAGCATGAGCAGTGAAGGCCAGAACATACTCTGACATCCCCACTCTGGGCCAGTAAGCAATGAGCTTCAGACCTTACCACTGGCACTGGAGAGGGATGTTCACTTGGAACAAAAATGGTTACACCCAGTGTTTCCAGATGTACCTGTCTGCATCAAGCACAGTTTTCCTTAAGAGCACACAGGAAACAGGCAGTCTGGGGTCTGGGTCCTGTCTCTCTCTGCAGATCCCCAATAAGACTCACCACTAGCACAGGTGTAGGATTGAGTCCTCAGCCGAGTGTCCAAGCCAAGTCCTCCAGCACAAACTCTGTGGAACCAGTGCTTCATGCCCCTGCTCCAAGCACCTGACACAAGCATTCTTTGAGATTTGATTTTCTCACACACACATACACACCTGGGAAAGGCTGGCAGGGATTTACTAGCTATACCCCCTTCTACCCAGTCTGCAAGGTAGTTACACCGCCACCAGACACTCCAAAGCCAGCTACTCTAAGGCTCTTGCAAGGGTGCACAATTATATTGAGTGAAATTAGTATTAATACAAATGGTAATGTTGACCAAGCAGCCAGACTTTCAGGAGTTTCCAGGGTGTCACCAGTAGATGCAAGTACTCTCAAAGGTAAAATATTCTCTAAAGGACCAGCCACAATGAAAAGTTTAAATATATTTAATAATAAGTAACAAAAAAAAGGGAGGCTGTGGTGGTGCAGTGGTTAGCATTGTCGCCTCACAGCAAGAAATTCTCCAGTTCGATCCTCAGCTGGGGTTGCCTTCTGTGCGGAGTCTGCATGTCCTCCCTGTGGTCGCGTGGGTTTCCTCCGGGTGCTCCGGTTTCCTTCTACATCCCAAAGACATGCTGCAGGTGGATTGGACACTCTAAATTGGCCCTAGATGTGAGTGCGTGTGTGCGCCTTCTGTGGAATGTTGGGCGCCGGGCTGGCAACTCAACACTGTAAAACTTCACTGCCAATCATGAGCGGACAGGTGATCCAATGTGGTGACCCCTAACCGGGAAAAGCCGAAAGAAGAAGAAGTAATAAAAAAAAAATAAAAATGCTTAATATTTTTCCTGGAAACACCAGAGTTTGTCACAGGAAATATTAAAAATAACACAGGTGGACATGTTCACACAGTTACAGAAGAAAACAATACTTAACTAATCTCACTATATTTTCCTGACTGATCTAAATAATTATTATCCTTTGGTTACTTATTAGAGCAAGGCAAGATGAAGTAGGTGAGAGAACCATCTTTGTCAGGTTATAAAAACATAGTGCAATGAGACTTCAGTCTCACCTAGTATTCAAATATTTGTAATGATGGATTACAGAATGATATCACATACATCTGTCAATCTGACTTCTGGTTCCCATGCTTCCTCCTTGGCTAGAAAGCAGTCAGGATTTAGCACCTGTGTGTGAATAATACACATGCAGAGAACCTTGCTAAGATCTGCTGCAGCTTTTGCAAGTCATAAAACAATTTCAAACTTCTACCCTTCCAGACTAGCAATTTTTTCACTGCTGAAACTCTGTTTACCTTGTGGCTGCTGGGAAGACACAACTTTAGTGACAACTGCTTACAAGCTACAGAAGTTCAGTGAATATCCACAGCATTGCTCACTAGTATGTGACGTCCCCTCTGGGTCAGTAATCAAAGAGCCTCAATCCTCACCACTGACGCTGGAGAGGAATGTTAACTTTGAGCAAAAATGGATGCATGCAGTATTTCCAAGTGCAGCTCCCTGCATGAAGCACAGTTTCCCTTATGAGCACACAGGGAACACAGCCAGTTGAGGGGCTGGGTCCTCTGTCTCTCTCTCTCTCTCTCTGTTGAGATAAGCATTAAGACTCCCCACTGGCACATGTGTAAGGTTGAGTCCTTAGCCGAATGTCCAGGCCAAGTCCTCCAGCACCCTCTCTGTGGAAACAGTGCTTTGTGTTCTTGTTCTAAGCAGCTGACACGCACACACTTTGAGATTTGATTTTCACACACACACATTCACTCAACTGAGAAAGGCAGGACAGATTTACTAGCTATGCCCATTCTGCTAAGATTATAAGTAGTTACGCAGCCACCAGACACTCCAAAACCAGCTACTCTAAGGCTGTTGCAAGGATATTCAGTTATACTGATTGAAATTAATACAAATGGTAATGTTGACCAAACAGCCAGGCTTTGTGTAGTGACCATAGTGTCACCAAAGGACAGAAGTGTACTCTCAAAGGTTAAAATATTCTCTAAAGGACCAGCCACTATGAAAAGTTTAAATATATTTAATAACAAATAATGAACATGAAAATACTAAACATCTATTTACAGTAAACGCCAGAGTTTCAGTCACAGGAAATATTAAAAATAACACAGATAGACAGGTTCACCCAGTTACAGAAAAAAAAACAATACTCAACTAATCTCACTGTATATTCCTGACTGGTATTATTCCCTGATTACGTACTAGAGCATGGTAAGATGAAGTAGGTGAGAGATCCTTCTTTGTTGGGTTAGCAAAACAAAGTGCAATGAGACTATAGTCTCACCTAATATTAAAATATCATTTTTAGTGATGGCTTACAGAATGACAGTAGATGCATCTTGGTCATCTGACTTCTGGTTCCCATGCTTCCCCTCTTGGCTAGAAGCTGTCAGGATTTATCACCTGTATGCCAGTAAAATACATGCAGAGCCTTGTTAAGATCTGCTACAGCTTCTGGAAGTCATAAAACAATTTCAAACTTCTACTCTTCCAGAGTAGTAATTAGTTCACTGCTAAAGACAATACAGGAAGCTTCCTAGTGCAGACCTATTGTCTCTGATTGCGTTGAGAACAGTAAGCTACAATCTTTATGGCCTAAGCCAGGTAATTTAATTTCAAACTATTTTCATAGTTTTAAATTAACCTGTTCTCTTCCAGTTGTTCTTCTTTCGGCTTTTCCTGGTTAGGGGTCGCCACAGCGGAACTCCGGTCTGCTAATGATTGGCAGTGGATTTTTTACAGGTGCCAGCTCGATGCCCAACCTTCAGTGAAGGCACGCCCATTCTACGCATGTCTTTTGAACACCACTCGACTGCGGGGAGGGACATGCAGACTCCACACAGAAGGTGCTCCAGCCGAGAATCGAACAGGAGAAACTCTTGCTGTGAGGCAACAACGCTACCATTGCACCACCACATATCCTCTGTTAAAACATGCACATTTAAACAGCTGCAATAATGCATGTATATTTCTTTTTCTTTCCAGCAGGGGAAGCTGTTGGTACATTTTTAACACAAACGTTTACACATACGTTGTTCAACAGAAGCATCTGTGCAAATCAGTTTGATATATGAGTGACATGTAATTCTTCACAAAATTCCAGCTAGCTATGCTGGCATGTTACACATCCACTGCCATACTTCTCCTGGCAAAGCTGCCACTACCTCACATCGTTACACATACCTGGTCATGTGGGTCTGGTAATTAATATCCATAAAGGCCAAAGTAGAAGCATTGTAAACTTTCTTGCCAGTCCCTCCATTGCCCTGCTACAGTTTGGAAGAGGACAAAGGTTTTTCAGAAGAGACTGACACCACAGCAGGATCAGTAGATGGTCATTTAAATAAAAGACAATCCTCAGATTTCTTAGGAGCAGGAGGCTGAGAATCAGAAGTCTTGAAAGCAGCAATTAAAGTGTCTAACAAGGCATCTAACATAGGAGGAACTGCTGATGTTTTAGGAATGGCTACCTGAAGCATCTCATAATATCTTCTCTGAATATCCAACAATTGAGAAGAATCCCACTTAAAGAATTCCATCATCCTAGCAATTGTGCCCACAAAGGACAATTCCTTGAAAGGAGACTCAGGGTTAACATACTCCTCATCATCATAACAGTAACCCAAAGGCGAAGGCATCTGTGAAGAATAGGACAAAGACTCCTCACCAGACAAGAAATTCTCTAATGGGAAATCTGGTTCCCTAAACCATTTAGAAGGGGTAGAGGTTGAAGGAGGAGCAGGTACTGAAACTTAGAAAGGATATCAACCCAACAAGTGTCAGAAGTTCCAATCTATGGCAAGATTCGAGAAAAGAATCCAGAACTTCCTCCCTGACCGGTATCTGTAGAATCTGTCTAGGACCCTCTGAGATAATCAACTGCGGTTCTCCCTTGATGTCCAGAGCAGCCACATGCAAAGCCTCAGAGAATGTGTGAAAAGAAGGATCCGTGCTGTCCTCCAGTGTGATCGCAACAGAGGAATTGGAAGTAAACGAGGGATGTCCATTGGAGCCTGGACAGCTAAAGAATCCGACTGAGACTGCTTGGCCTTCTTCGTACTTAGCAGGAGTATCTTGGGGTTATAGTCCACCATGGTATCATGGTCTAACTGTCAAAGTCACTGGTTTTCAGGATTAATGGCCAGGGAAGACCAATGGCTTCTGAGTGTCTTGGGCACAAATATCTTACAGATGCTAATAGAGGTATGCAGTGCCCAAGTAAAAAAGACACTGTTAGTGATGATCCTTATGGGAATCTGCCTCCCACACTAACATTTTCACCTGTTGGATGACCTGAAGTCTAGGCAGTGAAATAAAATGCAAGACCAAGAAAGTAAAATAAAAATATCTCTAATGGTACTCTTATGTGGTATTGCCAAATATTCAGTACAGCAACAAAGCTTCAAACCAACTGGCAAAAACTGAGTTTGAAATGGCAGCAAAAGAAGTTCTAGGTAGTTGCGTCCATACATCCCATTTATGTCTGCATTCTGTTAGGGGAGCATAACATAGCAAACAAGATCTCTTTTAAGCTTAATTATACTGGCTAATTGATGTGCTGCCCAGGACAGGACATCCCTTCTGGGTCGAATACTGCAGCAGTGAAATAGAAGGACATAAATACTTGCACAAGAAAAACTGTCAAAAGCATCAAATGCAAATTTGTGTTCATTAATGCAACAGATCCATGAAGAACATTATGTAGCCCAAGAAACTTTGGGCAGTTTAGAAAAAGAAGCGACAGTATAAGAGCGGAAATATAAAGAACAGAACCTAGAGATTGTGAAAGCTATTAAAAAAGAAACGTGTGGCATGAAAAATTAAGAGATCTGATATGGAGCAATATTTATGCAAAGTTGAAAGCCAGACTAATCAGTACAAAAAAATTAGCTCCAGAGATATCTGAAGAGAGATCCAGGAAAAGGCACCCAGTTGTGGAAAAGTTTGTAATACAAAAAATAAAGTTGCAAAGGGGGAACATAGAACAGGGGTTTAGTGAAGTGGAAGTTAAATAAAAGCTGAAGTTGTGGAATACCTGATAAGTAAAGGATTTTAGTGTACAAGGTCTAACGAAGCTTACATCACAGCATGATTGAACAATGAGTCAGCAAAGTAATGAGAAACAGATGGAGTGGGAGACATTTGAAGAAGAAATGTGGACATGGCAAAGAAAAAAAACATTTAATATGGTGCAACATTCGTGCAGAGGGGAATACAAAACTAATTAATACAAAATTCAGAGATATTGGAAGAGAAATACAGTAAAGGCATCCGGATATTGAAAATTTCTTAATACAAAAAATAAGAAAACAAATGGAGAAAGTAGAAAAGTGGATTAATAATAGAGAAGTTAGAGAAATAAAAATTGAGGTTATGGATTACCTGCGTAGTGAAGGATTTAGTGTAGAAAATCCTGCTCTGGTAACGTCACAGCATGATGGAAAACGAGTCCTCAAATTAAGGAGAAACTAGTGGAATGGGAAGTATTAGATCACCATATGAAGATATTCTGAAGCCTTCCACTGGAAACCAGTACAAAAAGTTTTACCTTTTTAGTCTTGAGTCCAGAATAACGCTTCAGGATGTGCAGAGTACTGGTTTATTCCGGTACCAGGAGATTGCCTGCCAAGATTTTCAGATCAGTCTCCCGGAACAGCGCAACTCTTCACTTTTTATGACTTTTCTTATCAATTTCATGCATCCAGAACTCTGACATTGCATAGCTTTAAACAAAACAATGTATTTTTAAGAAGTTGTATACTCTCATGATCCTTGCTTAGATCTTCACATGAACACTTGACAATATGCCTTTTTAAAACAGACCATTTGGTCTAAGAATCTTAACCTTTGACCTTGCAACATTCAGTACCAGTACACAGTATCTTTACAGACATCCTTCCAACAACTCATCCCCCAGCCTGAGAAGGCCATAGCTTGCAAAAGATTCCTGATGCACTTTTTTTCTTTCTTTCCTCCATTAACATTCTGAAACCAGACTCTTTTAAACATAGTAACATCCCTTAATTCCTTCAGCAATTACTTTGCCTTCAATTATGTCAGTATTCTATAATGTGATAGTAAAGAGAAAGCTGTTGTAAGGCATTTGAAATATAAAGCTGCAACTTGTATGAAACTGTACTTTGCATAATTATGACTATTTTACCTTTTGATTTTAACATAAACATATTATAAATATTGTATCTGACTCTTGTGAAGAAACTGCAAGTTAATATGCATTTTGTGAAGAATAATCATGAGAGACCATATTTTTTTAGTAACAGACCCCCCCCCCCATTTGGCAATACCATTGTCACAACACACAGAATTACATTTTAATTCTTCTTAACTTGATAAAGTATTCTTCAGCATCACATTATCATCTGTACCAGCCTTTGATAGCAATTTAGTCGAAAACAAAGCATTTACTGCATTTTTTCCTGTCTGTTTGCAAAAAAAAAAACAAAAAAACCAAAAAAATAATTCTCCTTTCCTAAACTTTCCTAGCTAGTTGTTCCAGTGATCAGATTTTGCTGATCCCTGGGCTTTGTATTTGGTTTCTGTGTTCCTCCATTTCCTTGTGTGGCCAGAGGTAGTTTCTTTACTCACCAGTGGGAGTGGGGAGTACTGAGCTGCTTGTTTGTCCTCAGAGGAGTGGTTAGAAGCAGCAACTAGTAATTCGTTGGCCATTTTGGGTCATTTCCTGTTGTTTTCCAGCCCCCTGCTATAAAGCACGCGTTAGCGCAATTTAGCGCGGAGCTGCTACCGTTGCACACTAGGGCAGCGCCGGTTAAGCAGATTTAAACTATTAGGGCTACCTAAAGTCCACTCTTCAAATTTTCCCTTAAAACTACCTTCCTCAAAGTATACTGCTGTTCTATTTAGTGTATCCTACAACTATAAATTATCTCTACTTGACTCCCAAGTAGACTATTCTCTATCTGTATAGCTAAGCACTTGCTCCTACAGTACTTATCACCTCGATATAGCACTCTTGTTATAGAAAGTACCCCAGAAAAGCAAACCCCACTTCTCGGTCACCCACATCCCCCAGAACCTTTTTTTAAAGTTTTTCTGTCTATTCCTTCTAGCATGTCGAGGGATCAGTTGCTAATGTCCTCTCCTGCCCAGCTGGTGAACCTGGGAATATTGAGGCAATGTTACAATTGCTTCATGTACACAGACAACCCTCTCCTCCTCCCACAAAACACAAATACATGCGAGAGATGCAACTATACGGCCAAACTGGAGGCTGAGCTCTCTCAACATAGGACTGGCAAGACCAGACAGGAGGAGAAGGTAACCACACACACCATAGACCCAGTCTCACATAATACCATCACAACCTCAAATCATACACATAAACACACAAAGACATACTCGGAGGCTCTGATCAAAAATCTACCAAAACAGCAGAGGCCACCAAAGCAGACACCCAAACAACTACCACCTCAGAACACAACACCTGCAACACATAGACCACACAGTCAGAGTGTCAAGCAGTCACAGCCCTTAAGGCCAAACACAATGCCAGACAACACTAGTCATTGGTGACTCCATAGTCAGACACACTGACGTCCCGCTCACCAGACTGAGTAAGGAGAAGGTCACAGTAAGCTGCCTGTCGGGTGCTAGAATCCGCCACATAACGCATTCACTCAGGTCTCTCAACAGCAGGTACAAGTACGACTCAATCATTGTCCACGCTGGTGTTAACGACCTGAGACGTACCTCCTTGGACTACATGAAAAGAGACATAGACGAGCTCTCTGATTATGTAGCTCAAGCAGGTATGACCCTGACCTTGAGCAGTATCCTACCTTCACCAAGAATGATGCCACAATACAGAGATAAGATGATCAGCTTTAACAATTGGCTTAAACTCTGGTGTCATTCAAAGGGGATCCAATGTCTGTCTGCCGGGATGACATGCTGGACAAGCCACGCTGCTTCGCAAGGGACGGCTTGCACTTGTCACCCCTGGGATTCCAGATTTTGGCAAAGGCTCTTGCCACCCCCATAGTGCCTTTTTTAGGCAAGGCTCAAATTCTAAACCTACCACCCTAGAACAAAACAAAGAAAAAAATCTAAGGGTAATGCCGCTCAATGCCAGAAGTCTCAACCTCAAGATGCACGCACTCGAGGACTTCTCAGTATGGAGAACATCTATGTCTGTGCTGTGACAGAAACCTGGTTCAAGGCTCCTGAGAGCACCCCAGCACTATCAGGTTTTACCTCATATCATGCGTTCCGGCCCCAAAACCCGGACAATACCAAGAAAGGAGGAGGGGTATCCATATTCATCAAGGACACCCACACCTCAAGATTGGTGGCATCGCACGATGCATCGGAAACCATACAGGTGCAATTAAACATAGGCAAGACTGCTCTGCAATTTGTAGCATGTTACAGGCCACCCTCGCAAACTCAGGAACCTCATATGGCCTTCCTGAAAACACTGGAGGGGATAAATGTATCTCCGAACACCATCATACTAGGTGACTTCAACTACCCTAATATAGACTGGGAACACTACTCAAGCCCAAACACTCTAGCCCAAAAGTTCCTGGAATTCATAAACTCAAATGCCATGGAACAACTAGTCACCATCCCCACAAGAGGAGAAAACATACTTGATCTCATCATCACGAACATGGGAGCACAATGTTCAACGCCGGAAGTATACCCCTCACTGGTGAGATCTGATCACAAACTAATCTCGCTGGAGGTCCTCATCCCGCCGCCACCGAAATGAAAAGACCACAGTAAAGAACTTCTCGAAGCCGACTTCACACTTCTAAAGACTAGTGTGGTCTCCTTTAAGGCCCCTGAGCCGGCGGTTAACATTACTCAAACCGCTGAATCACTTACAAATGCCTTCTACCAGCACCTGCAGGGCTGCATGGATCAGGCAATCCCAAGCAAAACAAAGACTCTTTGTACCAAAGGCAAGCGTCCAGTCTGGTGGACCCCAGCCATAAACAAACTCTACAACAAAAGGATAAAGCTACTACAAGATAGAGCAAAATCCTTAAAAGGTAAGACACCGCTGATCACTATAAATAAAAAGCTGAGAGCTCTCATAAAATCATCCAAAGCTAATTTTGAGAAAGAAATAGCCAAGGACTCTAAAGACAACCATAAGGCATTCTTTAGCTATGTCAGAAACCTAGGAGGAAACTCCCAGATATGCTCAGAATTAGTTCAAAATGATGTGAAGAATACTGATCCTACAGACATTGCCAACATACTGGCTGACAGGTTCAGTGCAAACTTCTCCCCCCCCTCCCCCCCTAAAGGAGAGATATCTATACCAAATGATTGTAGCCCCCCAAACATCTCAAACGCCCAGGTGAGAACTGCTCTCTCCAAGGCAAAGAACACAGCATCCATGGGACCTGATGGTGTCCCCGGCTGTGTGCTCCATGAACTCAACGAGGAATTAAACCCACAGTTAGGACAGCTGTTTAATCTTAGTCTCACCTCCGGATACGGACCCGGGAGTGGCGCACAGCGACTGTGGTCCCACTCCACAAAGGTGGTGCCTCCACCGACCCTGGAAATTACCGTCCCATTAGCTTGACAAGCCTTATCTGCAAAGCCATGGAGAGGATCATAATGGATCTCATAAATAAAGACATAGGGAATTTGCAGACTTTGGATCCAACCCAGTTTGGCTTTGTCAAAGGCAGATCATGCCTTTTAAACTTGGTTGACTTTTTCGAAACAGTCACCAAGGCCATTGACGAGGGAAAGGCAGTCCATACAGCCTACCTAGACCTGGCTAAGGCTTTCGATACAATACCTCACTCGGGTATCATTGAAAAACTCATCAACTTAAATGTAAACCCATACATTACAAGATGGGTTGCAAACTGGCTGAGTGACAGAACCCACAGGGTCAGAGTTGCTGGCGCCATGTCAGACTCAAAGCCTGTCAACTTTGTGACAACAAGTGGTGTCCCACAGGGCTCAGTCCTGGGCCCACTCTTGTTTGGCATCTACTTTTGTGAAGTACAAGCAAACACAGGAGGGTTATGGCTGACAAAGTTTGCAGATGACTGCAAACTGGGTGCCGTAGTTGAAAACACATCCGACACAGATATCCTTCAGAGGGTCTCACAGAAACGGATAACTGGTGCCAGAGCCATGGCCTAAAGTTAAATGCCAAGAAATGCATAGTCATACCCTTCGGGAAAAATAAGGTTACCCCTAGCTACCATATAGGTGGCAATCCCCTTAACACAGAAGAAGTTATTAGGGACCTGGGAACTCAGGTTGACAGTAGCCTTTCATTCGACACTCATATTGCTAAAGTAGTTAGGAAGACCTTCTACATTGCCCACCTTATCATGAAGGGATTCACATCTAGATCAAGGGAAGTCATAGTCTCCCTATACTCATCACTCATCAGACCAATGATCGAGTACAATGCCCCATTCGGAATGTATCTGACCTGACACTTGCAGCAGCTGGAGAGGCCACAAAAGTTCCTCACCAAAAGGATAAAGGGTCTCAAAAATCTGTCTTATGCTGCCCGACTGAAAGAACTCCAGTTATATTCAGTTGCTTACCGCTTGCTCAGAGGTGACCTATGCCTGACATACAAGGCCATGTCAAACCCAGATTTGATGAACATGCTTCATCTCAAAAAATCTAGATCCCTCAGAGCCACAAGGGCAGGAGACTTAAACCTCGACACGGTTATTAATAGGACGTGCTGGAGGGATAGATTCATCACCCAAAGACTCCCTATGCTGTGGAACAAAATCCCGGTTTATGTGAGGCAGAGCACCTCGCTGACCTTGTTCAAGAGGAATCTTGACCAATGGATGGGAGATCGCAGATACACCCCAGGGGTCACCTCAGTGTCACTGCTCGACAGAGGCACAGCAAAATAATGGGCATAGTTTCTCCAAACTAAAGGGGTGGCGTAAGCCACAAAACTATGGGCTAGGCTTATAAATGCCCTCGGGCAGATAGCCTAATATGAACCTATGAACCTATGAATCTACAGTGATTTCATTTTCATTTACCTTAAGTTCATTGGGAAATATTTTTATATGTGACATTTCACGTGCAGGTGAGGTTAAACATTTTGTAATTACAGCCTTTAGAACAGAGAATATTAAAACAACAATACCAATTATTATAATGATACCTTGTAATATACTACTTCCTAGGTTACCAAATGCACTGCCCAACCGTCCAGAAAGTGGCCACTGTTCAGGTGTGCTGTCCAGGTGCTTGGCATTCTGTTCTATGAAACTGGCCAATTTTTCTTGTTCATCATGATGGTCTCTGATATATGAAAAAAGACTTCTTGTGAGGGCATATCCCCCCCGGCATCAAGTATTTTGTTTAGTGCCAACCGATTTTGTAATACCACAGTTCAAATTTTAGTCATTTCTTTGATGTGATGTGAAGTATGATTTGCTATCTTCTGAAGAATTTGAGCAAATGTGGTGATTTTGAGCATTATCATTTGAGCTCCATACCAGGGAGCAAAGAGTAATATAGACCACAAAACAACATTTAGACCAGTTTTAGGCAACCAGGGGTAGGCACGCTCACCGCAAATGTAATAACAATCCTCTATCATGCCCGTGACATGCCCCCAGTCATAGCTTTTTAAGTGTAAAGAGTTAAACACATTTCTGTGTCTAGTGTCATTGCATTTGCTGGTTCCTGCTGGCACAGTTCCATTTTTGGCATAGCATGTGTTGCCACAATCTGTTGCAAGCTGAAGAGACAATCGTTGAAGAGTCAGTCACATTATGCCAAGTTGGATTAGTGTCACTAAGATCCTTTTCAACTGTCACCTGTGATGCAGGTATTGGAATTATGAGAATTCCTGCCTTAGAATGATGAGCTATATGTGAACACACCCAGCAGTTTGTCGCATTTAAGTCCACAGTATATTGTCGAAGAATCAACATGAAACTATTTATCTGAAGTAGTTAACTTCATTTGGTCTGCAACCTGTGGGATATGGATCTGATCTCGGATCAGAGCCGGCAACTTTACAAAGTTTAGATCCGAGCTCCTCACCTTACCCATAATCCCCTGCCAACCCTGACTGACCTCAGATCTAGTTTGCAGCGCTTCTGAACAGCAGCTAGATTGCGAGCTCCTGGTCAGTTAGATAAGTCCTTGTTTCATTATTTTCTCCCTTAAACTTGTGTGAGTGTTTTGTGTTGGTTAGGTTCCTTTTGGTTATAACCCTAGTTTTAGTTAACCATACTAAATTTTAGTCAAATTTTTCTTCCTCCCCACCCCTCGCTGGTCGTAGTCTGTGTGTGTGTGTGTGTGTTAGTGTGTTTGGGGCCTACTGAGTGAGTTTTACTTTTTAGTTTAATATGTCTGAGGCCCCAAAACCGATATTTTCTAAGTGCACCGAGTGTAGCCATAAGCTCTCCCCAGCAGATGGCCACACTCGGTGTGTCCGGTGCCTTGGGGTTGAACACCTCTCCTCTGGGTGTTCTATCTGCGCGGCATTCAACCCCAGGGCACTGAAGGACCGGAGGTCGAAGCTGATTCTAGCGGGACTCTTGCCCCCGGATTCGGCTTCGGTGCTTCTGTGGCCTCCTCCCAGGCTTCTGTGGCGGCCACTCCTGCCTCTCTTCCCCTGGCTGGGACTCAATCTCCCGCTTCTGCGTCAGAGGAGAGGGAGGCCAGGAAAGAAAAAAGGGAGAAGCACCACAAGTGGCTTGCTGAGGCCTCCGCTTTGGCCCCCCGGCTAAGCGGGCTTCTCCCTCTAGGGCTTCTAAGTCGTCTCCTTCTAGGCTCTGGTCTCCATGCTTCTCACCGGGACCCGAGGAGGAGGAGACCCGTAGCCTTTCAGACACAGATTTGGACCGGATGATGCGAAGGTTCATCCAGGCCCAACTGCAGATGGGAGTGCTCCTGAATCCCCCCCCTCTAGGGGGGGGAGCTCAACACCCTTCTTTGCCCTGATAGCTCCTTCTCTGACCCGCTTACCGGGTTCGGAGTGCTCAGAGTCGGGCAGCGTGGGAGCCGGGGGTGGGTCGGCACCGACAGTATGGGGTACTTCGGCTCCGACTCTTCCTTAGAGTCTGTCGGGTCCTTCCTTCTCGGATCCGAGGGGGTCAGTGTGCCTTCGGCTCCGTCCAGGTCAGAGCACACTGGTCCTTCGGATCCGATGCTCTCGGCACTGGTTCCGATCCATCCATCGGATCCAAGTGAGGGTCTGCTCTTGGATCCCAGAGACAGCGGCTCTCCCTCGGCCTTCAATGTGGTGGAGAGGGCTCTGTTGAGTGCATCCAGGCCCCCGGTCCTTGCTTCGGTTCCATCCCGCACTCCCTCTCGGTTGGGTCAGGCTTCCATTGCCCGGCCACAGGGACAGCCTGCTTTGACGTCTCAGGTTGTTCCCCTGGAACTAGACGTGGCTGGTGAGACGTCCTCGGACAGCCCCCCCGAGGATGTTCCTCACAAGCGAAAGTGCAAGAGGAGGCATGTGGACTCCCCCGAGTCCTTGACAGAAGACACGGATTTGGATGAGGGGGAAGGCTCCCCAAGGTCACCCCCCGAGGATGTCTTCTTCGGAGACATCATGGAAATGCTTAGGATTGGGGGGGGGGGTCCTCCCCCAAGGCTTCCTCGGACGAATCCGTGTTCCTGGAGGTGTTCGAAGCAGGCCCATCTACCACTTGGGTGTCCCCTCTGGCCGACCCCTTAGTGGACCTTATTACCACTAGGGCGTGGAAGGAGCCGGACACTGTGGAGCCAGTCCCCAAACGTCCAGACAGAATCCTAAGCCCCCCACCGAGAAGCCCCTTTGGAGCAAGGGACCCCCCGTAGATGCCATGTTGGTGGCGGCAGCCACCAAGAGGGAGTTAGCCCAAGAGAGTCCCTCTGTCCATCCCCCGAGCAAGGAGTCTCGCTCGATGGACCGTCTTGGGAAGCGGGTCTTTAGTTCAGCGACCTTCGCTGTAAGGTCCCTGAACTACATGGCACATGTGATACGGCTGCAGCGAAACCTTATTAAAGAGTACGCTGCATTGCCCCCAGAGTCCATGTCGGCGGAGGACAAACAGTTGTACTCCACTCGCATGGCCACTCTTAGGTCTATATCCAACACCTCTATGTGGCTTTTATCCCACGCTATAGAGGGAGCCGCTAGAGCCAGCAGAGCGGGCCTAGTTATGAGGCGCCAGGCCTGGCTCCGACATTGTGATTTCTTGGAACCCTTCAAGGCGTCCTTTGCGAATGCCCCCTTCAATGGTTCTGCCCTATTTGGCAAGACAGTTTGCGAGACTTTAGTCCAGAGCGAAAAGGACGGGAAGACGTTGTCTGCCGTCGGAGTCCGCTTCTCTGCTCCCCAGAGGTCCTTCTCCAGGAACCAAAAGGGACAGAAGAAGATGTGGTTCCGAAAGTCGCAACAGTCCCATTCCGCTTCGGACTCCCAGTTCTTCAGCAGCAGAGGAGGACAGGGTGGACGCCGCCCTAGAGGCAGAGGGGGCCCGAAGAACTTTGGGTCCAGAGAAACATTCTCTGATCGGCCCACGCAGCAACCCTGAGGGGTTGCCCGACTGTTCCACTCTGGAGGCAGTCGGGGGGGGGGGCGCTTCTCGAGGCACCTGGCAGCTTGGGAGTCCATTACGGCAGACCGCTAGGTGCTTCGTATCATATCCAGAGGATACAAAATTTCCCTTTCCTACATTCCCTACACCCCCGAACACCTCCCTGATGTTCTACCCAATTAGAGGGAGGCGGCAGTTGCAGAAATTCGGCAGCTTTTAGAAAAAGGAGCTATCCAGCGCGTCCCCCCAGGCCAGTCCGGATCGGGTTACTACTCCAGGTTCTTTTTGGTGCCAAAAAAGATGGGGGACCTAAGGCCCATCCTCGATCTTTCCCTACTAAATCTGTCAGTAACCAAAGAAAAGTTCCGTATGGTCTCTCTTCAATCTGTTCTCCCCCTCTTGTGGGGTGAACGACTGGATATGCTCAATAGACCTCAAAGACACGTACTATCACATATTGATGGACGTACGATCCAGGAGGTTTCTCCGCTTCCGGCTGGGAGCCAGTCATTATCAATTCAGGGTCCTTCCCTTTGGTCTCACCTCAGCCCCCAGGGTGTTCACCAAGGTATTAGCAGTGATAGCGGCCCACCTGTGACTCCAGGGAATGCAGGTTTTCCCATACCTGGACAACTGGCTCCTCACCGCCCCGACAAGGCATCTACTATGCTTAGCCAGGGACTACTTTCTCAACCTTGCTCCACAACTAGGGATCACTATAAACTCAGACAAGTCCTCTCTCACCTCGACTCAGGTGATGGATTTTATCGGGGCCAGACTGGACGCCAACAGGCAACTAGTCTTCCTAACTCCCGACCGACCAGTTGCACACACTGAGGGCACATGTGCGGGCCATCTTTCAATCTTCGAAACCTCTGGCGTGATTAGTTCTGAGGGCCCTAGGATCCATGGCAGCCGCAATAAACCTTCTTCCCATGGCGCGTCTGAACATGAGGATTTTACAGTGGACTCTACAAGTCCAATGGTCCCTTCATCAGTACCCCTTGAGTCACCCCATTCCTCTCAGCAGGGCCTGCAAGAGGGCTCTCGTTTAGTGACTTCAATCGCCGGACCTCCAGGCGGGACGCCCCTTTGCCACGCCCCCCCCCCCTCGCCACGGTGACCAGAGATGCCTCTCGTCTTGGGTGGGGGCATTATTCTGGCAGGACGGTCCAAGGCACGTGGAACGATTCAGAGACCTTATTGCACATAAATGTTCTAGAGATGAGGGCAGTGCTGTTGTCGTTGCAAGCACTTCAGAGCCTTCTCCCTGCAGGAACAATTGCGATCCAGACAGACAGTATGTCTGTGATATGGTATATCAACAAACAAGGGGGAATCAGGTCTTACCCACTCTGTCGAGAAGCCACGAGAGTGTGGAAATGGGCGATCTCCACCAACCCCTTTCTCATTGCAACGCACATTCCGGGATGGACCAACATCCTGGCGGGGCAGACTGAGTCGCACCATCCTTTCACCTTACGAGTGGTCCCTCAATCCTCAAGTAGCGAGTCGAATTTTTGCCATATGGGGGGCAGCCCTGTTGCGATCTCTTTGCATCTCCCTCAAACACGAAATGCAAAGCCCCGAGGGACGCCTTGGTGCATGCTTGGCCACCCGGTCTTCTCTATGCCTACCCTCCTCTCTTCCCCTGATGCTGAAACTCCTTCAGAAAGCCAGTCGGTTGGGGAGCAGGATGATCCTCATTGCCCCATTCTGGCCTCGCCAAGCTTGGTTCTCTTACCTCTGGTCTCATCGAGCGAATCCGCCCTGGATTCTAGATCCCCTCCCAGATCTGATTTCCCACCCCCTGGGGCTCCCAGTTCCCGACCTGGTCAGCTTCAAGCTTACGGCTTGGCTGCTGCAGTTCCACTTGTAGCTAGGACTCCCAGTATCTCATCTCCAGTTAAAACTATCCTAGTAGCAGTGCACAAGCCCTCTACTAGGCAGGTCTATGGTAGTAAATGGAAGCGTTTCTCTATCTGGGCAGAACGCCATAATTTGGATCCTTTTACAGCCCCCTTGCCTGCGGTGCTGGATTTTCTTTCAGGACTTTTTAATGACGGAGCTAGCTGTTCTACGGTTAAGGTTCAATTAGCAGCTATCTCTCATTATCACGTACGTACTGAAATGGGTCCTTTGATTACTAGAAAATTGTGCAAAACGTTCCTAAAGGGCACCTTTCTACTTAGGCCTCCAATAAAGGAAGCAGTACCTCCATGGGATTTGACCTTGGTATTACAAGCCTTGACGGCTCCTCCCTTCGAACCTGCGGCTTCAGTAGCCCTCAAATATTTGTCTTTGAAAACAGCCTTTCTAGTGGCTATTACTTCAGCCAGGAGAGTATCTGAATTACAAGCTCTTTCTGTAAAACCCCCATACTTAGCTTTTCATAAGGATAGGGTTTACCTCAGGACCAGTCCCTCCTTCCTCCCGAAGGTAGTTTCTGAAACTAATACTAACCAATCTATCAATTTGCCGGTCCCCTTTCCTAACTACCAGAACAACGGGGAGTACAGATTACATTCTTTGGACGTGCATAGACAACTTAGGTTTTGCATTCATAGGACATCTGGTCATAGACATTCACAGGACATCTGGTCATAGACAATCCAACCAGCTGTTCGTCTCCTTTGCCAAATTTATTCTAGGTAAACCAGTTTCGAAAGTTTCCTTACCGAAATGGATTTCACAGTGTATCATCACGGCTTATCAAATTTCCGGCAGGCCCGCACCTCAAGGAGTTCGTGCCCACTCAACTCGGGCTATGGCTACATCTGCGGCCTTTAAATCCAGAGTTTCCTTGGCAGCAGAGAATTTTTTGCATGCATCCAGCATGCACAGTGATTCTCTGCTCAAGTCTCTACCATTTGGTGAATTCAAAAGCATAGGTATGCACACTTCAGAGAGGTCCATGATTTCCAGCGAATTTAATAAGGTCGAAGAAAAAATGAGAGGGAGAGGATACCCCCAAGGAAGCATTAAAATGGCTAGAAAAAAGGTAGAAAGTGAGTTAGGACTGGGTCAACAGGTGGATAAAAGGAGTTGGTCTTGGCAAGGTAGAAATGAAGATGTGGGGTCCTATGTTTGCGATTCTAGGGATATCAGCTCTGGTGGTAACATGTTTTTTGTAACCAGATATTCACAATTCTCAGAAATACTAAGGGATGCTGTGCTGAGATTTTGGCCCATCATCAGTCAGGATGATAGATTAGGTAATCTTTTTCCATCAAAAGTCACCTTCTCTTACAGTAGATACTCCAATCTGAAGGAAATCTTGAGTTTCAGAAAGAAAAGCACATCCAGAAAAAATAGCAGAAAGGGAACATTCAGATGTGGAAAATGCAAGATTTGCAGTCGGGTAAAAAATTTGGATGGTATAAAAATCAATGATGTCACATATAGGGCTCTTGAATACTACGATTGCAATTCCACAGGGGTGGTGTATATTATAGGATGTGGATGTTTGCAACAGAAATGGTACATAGGACAAACAACTAGGAAGGTGAAGCTCAGGATCCTCGAGCATTTAGGTGACATAAAACATAAAAGGGTGGAAAGTCCGGTAGGGAAACATTTTTGTGAGGTACATGGGGGGGTTCCAGAGGGATTCATATTTTGTGTGCTGGGTAGACCTAATACACTAGGTAATGAGGATGTGTTTCGTGAAAGATTGTTGCAAATGGAAACCAGGTTTATTCTCAACTATAAAACTTTGTTTCCTTATGGGTTAAATATGGAAATTTAAATCCAAACTCATTTTTTTCACATATTTCTCAGAGAGCATAGATGTTGATTGAAAATGAATTTATATAGTTCAAATATTTATAAATTTGATGATATATAGAAGTGTTTTTGTACACATGTTTATTTAAAATAAAATAATGTATGTAAAGATATTTTATAAATGCATTTATATGAAGTTTGAAACTATTTGGTTTTATTTCAAAAGATATTGTTCCAAGATGCAGGTTATATTGTTGCAGTAATAATGAAGGCAATTAAAATAGGGTTGATGGGTTAATGTGCACTAATAATTCAATTAAGCATGATATAAAAAGGATGGTGTTTGATTCAGTAAAATGTATTCCAGGAGAAGGCGAAGGCCGAGGTACCAGAATTAAAAGAATTTTCAAACTCACAGTGAATGTGTTCCTGTTTTGTATATCCAGTTTCCTTGGATGATATCTGTTCAGCAGCCACGGGCCTCATCTCATACCTTCATCAATCATTATAAATTGGACATTATCTCCAGAGGGAGAACTTCTTTTGGCTCCGCAGTGCTCCGGAATATCCTTCCATGAAGGCCGCCCAAGGTTTAGGTAGCTGGGGACTCTGTCCCGCAGGTTGCAGACCAAATGAAGTTAACTACTTCAGATTAAGAAGTTATGTACTCACCATAACGTTCCATCTGAGTAGGTAAACTTCATTTGTCTGCAACCGTTTCCCCCCCTCCATCCCCCTGACCTTTAGATGCGTTTTATGACGTATAGTGATGTACCTTTCCGAAAACGTAGTTAGTTGTCTACTATAGTGGTTGCGGACAAACTTGATCTGAGGTCAGTCAGGGTTGGCAGGGGATTATGGGTAAGGGAAGGAGCTAGGAGCTCGGATCTAAGCTTTGTAAAGTTGCTGGCTCGGATCCGTATCCCACAGGTTGCAGACAAATGAAGTTTACCTACTCAGATGGAACGTTATGGTGAGTACATAACTTCTTATTTCTTGACTAGTTTATAAAAGGATACGGCATCAAAAGCAAAGCAAAAGTACCTGCTATCAATAGATTCATCATGGACTGCTGTTTGAGTTGATTTTCTCTAATCCTTCACTGGGACCGATGATTCGTCTGAGGCACTCACATGGCAGGTGTATTTACAGTGGGACGAGGAGATCCATGTTGGTAATCTTGTGCAGCATATAGAAGTGAGGGTGGTAAATAACACCAAGAAAGGGCCTCTCCACTTTGGACTCAGTTCTTTCACCGGAAAGTTTTAACATAAATCCAATCACCAGGCCGCAGTTGGTGACAGGGCTGGTCAGGAGGCTGAGGAAGAGCTTTTTGTGCGGTTTTGTGGTACTACTGCAAGAAATGAATAAGTTTTATGCAGTAAGACAATATAGCATCATCTGTTAGAGTTAATTCCTCATTTGATACAGGGGGAGTAGCTGGAAGGGCTGTGGGTCTCCCCCATTAGTGACTCATAGCCGCTCAATTTCCTTGTAGTATTTAATGTACTTCTCATACTCATCAATGCTAAGGGAAGTGCCTCTGGCTATTTAAGGTTTGTTTTAGCATAACTCTTTGAAAGCTTATTTTTAAGGGTCCTTTTAACTCCCTCTACTAATTTAGATAACTGTGGGTAAGTTGGGACAGAAAAGACTCTGCTTAGTATTAAAAATTTTGCATAGTTCTTTAATCAGGGAATTTTTAAAGTGAGTTCCCCTGATGGCAATTGATAGTACAATGTTGCACCAAGTCTAGGTATGAATTCAAATATCGGTTTAACTACTGTTACATAATCTGCTTTGTGATATGGGTAAGCTTCCAACCATACAGAAAACATGCAAACCACTACCAGTACATATTGTCAATTACAAGCTTTTTCCATCTGGACAAAATCCAGAAAAAGGTCCCCAGTGTGGTGGTAAGCATGCAGCCTAATGTTTGCATTTTTGCTAACATTATACTCTGGGTATTGCACAGTTATTTACATACTGAAGTATCGAAGAGGAGACATGAGGGGCATACCATACCAACTTTGGGTAATTTGGTTAAATAAAGCTGTCTTATCTGCATGGGCTGATAAATGATATTTCCTTACCAGATAGGGTAGTAAGGAGGCAGGCGCTACCAGCCGGCAGTCAGGATGTCACCATAACCCATTGGCAGATTTTTCGCATCCATTTTTAAGCCACCTCTGAACTTCTCCTTGCGATGCTTTAATTTGTAAAGCTGATACTCTCTTAAAATCAAGCAGATAAAACAAAAAAAATGCTCTGGTAGTTAAATAGTTAAATGGACTGCTGTAGGCAATCAAAATTGTTAAAAAAAAAAACAGCAGCACAAATGTCTCAAAACTTTAATTAAAAAAAACAAACTAAAATAGAATGACAAAGCTTTCAAGTCTCATAGGACTTCTTTAGTGTAAAGAAAGGTTGAATACTACAGTCCCATCAATATACAGTGGATATAAAAAGTGTACACACCCCTGTTAAAATGCCAGGTTTTTGTGATATAAAAAATGAGACCGCAGTAAATAATTTCAAAACTTTTCCAACCTTTAAATTGACTTATAACCTGTACAATTCAATTGAAAAACAAATTTGCCAGGGGAAAAATATAAAAAAAAATAAAAACGCTATAAGCTGGTTGCATAAGTGTGCACACCCTTAATCTAATACTTTGTTGAAGCACATTTTGCTTTAATTACAGCATTCAGTCTTCTTGGGTATACACCTGCCATCAATTAAAGAGACTCTGATTAACCCCAAATAAAGTTCAGCTGTCCTAGTAGGATTTTCTTGACATTTACTCAGTTGCCTGCTACAATAAAAGTCATGGTTTCCAGAGAGCTTACAAAGCATCAACGGGATTTCATTGTTGAAAGGTATCCGTCAGGAGAAGGGTACAAAAAAATTTCCACAGCTTTGGATACACTACGGAACACAGTGAAGACAGTCATCAAAAAGTGGAGAATATATGAGACAACAGTGACATTGCAAAGAACTGGACATCCATCCAAAATATGATGAAAAGACAAGACGAAAACTAGTCAGGGAGGCTGTCAAAAGACTTACAACAACACTGAAGGAGCTGCAGAAATTTCTAGCGAGTACTGGTTGTGTACTACATGTGACAAGAATCTCTGTTATTCTCCATGTGTTTGGCCTATGGGGTAGGGTTGCAAAACTGAAGCCTTTTCTTACACAGAAGAACATCCAGGCCTGGCTAAAATTTGCAAAACAATACATCAAGTCTTCCAAAAGCACGTGGGAAAATATGTTATGGTCTGATGAGACCAAGGTTGAACTTTTTGGCCACAATTCCAAAAGGTATGTTTGGCACAAAAACACTTTGCATCACCAAAAGAACACCATCCCCATGGTAAAGCATGGCGGTGGTAGTATCATGCTTTGGGGTTGCTTTTCTAAAGCTGGAAATGGGGCTTTAGTCAAGGTGGAGGGAATTATGAACAGTTCCAAATACCAGTCACTTTTGGCCCAAAACCTTCAGGCATCTGCTAGGAAACTGAAGATGAAGAGGAATTTCACCTTTCAGCATGACAATGACCCCAAGCATACATCCAAATCAACAAAACAATGGCTTCACCAGAAGAAAGTTAGTTTTGGAATGGCCCAGCCAGAGTCCAGACCTAAATCCAATAGAAAATCTGTGGCAGTGACCTTAAGAGGGCTGTGCACTAGAGATGCCCTCGCAATCTAACAGATTTGGAACACTTTAGCAAGGAAGAGTGGGTAAACATTGCCAAGTCAAGATGTGCCATGCTGATAGACTCTTACCCAAGAAGACTGAATGCTGTAATTAAATCAAAAGGTGCTTCAACAAAGTATTAGTGTAAGGTTGTGCACACTTATGCAACCAGTTTATTGTACTTTTTTTCCCCCTAGCAGATTTCTTTGTTTTTCAATTGAATTGTACAGTTATAGGTCACATTTAAGGTGGAAAAAGTTTTGAAATGATTTATTATGGTCTCTTTTTTTATATCACAAAAACCTGGCATTTTAACAGGGGTGTGTACACTTTTTATATCCACTGTGTGCAGTTTTAAAATACCAGCCAGTAAATAAAAATCCAAAAGTTAGTCACCTGTCTAAAGGTAATAAGTATCAGTACAAACATTTAAAGAAGTACAGACTCTAAAGCCTATTTATAAATAAATCACCTCCCCTGATACCAACAGAAATCTTAGCTAACTCTCTAAATTTAAATACATGTTCACTGCCACAGCCATCAATATGTTTAAGTAAGGCATTTGTTTCAGTGCACCTACATATATCTGACAAATGTGAACCAATTCTGTCTTTCAGCTTCTAATTTATTTTGCCAGTATAGAATGTTGGTACTAGGGGAGGTCATTTGTTTAGTAAAACTGAGGTCAAAGAATACAGATGGATAAATTATTTTAGGGCAGACCATCCACCAGGGTTGATGTTTAGATTAGGGACTTCTATTTTTAAGTAGTTATTGGGCAGACTAAAAGGTAAAGTATGCCTAGAAGTGTAGTGTCAAAATTGTTTCATTTATGCATGCATTTTAGAAAAGACAGTTGAGCAGAAGGGAGAAATAACCTTGCTGGTCAAGCATGAGAGATAGCATTTCCTAAGGGAAGGCTACAAACTATTCTTTTAATGTTCCTTTAGCCACAGAATGTTTCTTTCTCAAGGAAAAAAAGTACATGGCAATGGAATGCTAGATAAAAAGGCACATGCGCAAACAGGCTTAGAAACCAAGGTAACCAAGACCTAAGGAGGCGTGTAAAGCATTACAGGGTTTTGGGATTATTAAAATATACTTCAGATACAGTTAGGGAAGTTAGTTCAGCCTGACATATAGAAAAGGTTAAATATCCAGCATTTTAGAAAGGGAGCTATAATAAAGACACTCAAGCCTGAGTACAGAAGACAGGTCAAATAGACTGTTTCAGTTTACATTATTCAGGACAATCAGAATATACTTGCAGAAACATTAGTAATAACAGTGCTGCTAAATATATTCAACCAGTATCCCAGTATTTCTACAGACTGTTATTGCTTATCAGCACTGTTAATGAAGACAGTATTCGGATATTGTAAACATCTAATAAAGCCTTATTAAATGAACTACAATGTTTGGAGAATTCATTTGAAAAGTACACAAGACTTGGCCCGTAAAGGAGAGACTGGCACCTGTTCAGCACGCGTTTGGGTAATTAATGGATAGACTTTTATTCCAGTCTCATTTCAGTTGTTTCCAGTTAATTCCAGTATAGTACAGTGTTATCAATTCTTTTAATGGCGAGCCACTATGAATGGGGTAAAACAGTTAGTCCCAAAACCCCATAGCAACCTTGCATCAGCAGTCAGACTACGTGTGTTCTACAAAGTAATTACAGAAAAAAAAGTGTTTACAGGTACCAGTGTTAGTCTACTTAACACTTTTTTCCAGTCTATCAGCAACTACAGAAAATGTTTTGTAACAGACTATTCAGCAGAGTACCAGTGTTTTTCTAGATGCGAGACACTAAACTCCATACAGAATAAGGCCACAGCTGACAGCATTACAGGTACTCCTTTCAGAAAGACACCACTAATAAACTTCATACAGAAAATGGCCAGAGCAGACAGTCTCTACATACAGTAATTGCAGCTGTCAGACAAACTGCATAGCACCAGGGTTTACTTCAGAAAAAGCCTCAAAGAACTTCAGCAGACCAGCTGTAAATTAACAAACTTCAGCAGTTTTCCATCAGAACATAAGGCATTAGCCAGTTACAAACTTTCAAGTTTCCAGTGTGATGTCACACAGCCAAGAAATAAGAAATAGGTTAAAAAGCTGCAGATGACAGGACACATTCTTCCAGAATCATAAAGTTATGTAAGACTTTATATGCATTTTTTAGTTAATAGTTCAAAAAGTTTAAATTCATCAGTAAAAGTAATTTGCATACCTGTTGTATTAACATGTCAAGTAGTACTACTACAGTTAGGACATCAGTAAATGTTTTATTTAAAGTTAAAAACTGGGTAAAGCAGTCTAAAAACTTGTGTTCCAGACATTTTCTTTTAAAGTTAAAGCTTATTAGTTCAGGAATGTTAAATATTTCCAAACACAAAAGGGTTAAACCACAAAAACAAGTTACAGTAAAGCATTCACATAGAGTCCGCTTCTGTCAGTACGGTTTCAGACTTAAATAACATAAATTCTTGTGTAAATGCTTCAGCACATAGAATTCAACATACAGAGTTAAGTTGTAGTACAGTTTCAAATGTTCAGAATGTAATAAATTCTTGTTAACATGTAATTCCAGGTACAGAGTTAAGAACCAATATGGTAAATACAGACAAACATCCGTGTACAAGCCAGTGCAAATATTGCACTGAGGGGGAATAATATGCAGACTTCATTGCAAAGTACTGTTTCAGAGCAAAGTAAGGAAATAACACATTCCATAGCCAAAGTCAGTGGTGTTGCTAATTCTTTAACTTTTCACTTCATCTATAAAGGGTGTGGCAGTCCAGTACCAAACCAGAGAATTTATCTGTCATTGTTTTAAGGTTAAAAGAAATTACAATATTTCATTGTTTACAGAAAAAATATGGAATAATGTACTGATACAGACAAATCAACTTCAGTTACAGATATATCTTAGAGGACAGAAATGCAGTTTTGTCAGGATTTAAAGGGTCAAAAATTACAGCAGCTAGCAGTTCAAAGTGTAACAACTCTGTACTAGGTATAGATATGTCATTAGAGTTGTATGCTGTTTTAGACTTCAGTATGATTTTTGTAAATGTACAGAATTTGAAAAATTGGTTACGACAGGAACATGCAGATTTATGGTTTAAAGATTAAATAAATTCCAGTTCAGCTGACACAGCTAAAGTGCTCAGAAAGGCATATTGGGTGTAGCTAGTTAGAAGAAAGGGTTAACCGTATGCATCTGTGTTGTGTAGGGTATATCAGAAATGACAGTCAAGTTAATTCTCAGAATAAAGGGTTTACAGTTACAAATTTGGCAAATTAATTTTTTGTGTTTTGTTTAGCAGTCATTAGTTAAGGTTGTTGTATTAGTGTGTTGCAATGCATGAACAATATTTTAATACAGAGACAAAAAGCATTCACAAATGTTAAAGGGGCACTATCTCGTTTCTGAAATTAGCCGCTTGCCTGAGTACTTTGTTTACATTTTAGTGTTATGTAGGTCACATGTTCACACAGAGGCAGGATTTTCAGATTAGCTTTTTTGCATACTGCAGGTCAGCCTTCACAAACTTCAGCGGGGGAAGTGCTAACAGTTTGTCCTTTTGTATTTTCCTTCCCCCACCCATAAGTTATTAGATTAGCTGAATGATTTAGCCTCAGCCAGAGATGCTATCTAGTCACACTCAGATCTGCAGCCTTTTGCAGTAGTGAAATTACATCTTTAGCATGTGCTTGTTTTTTGTAAAACTTGGTGGAATGATTATCCCAGCTACACAATTGAATTTTTTTATGTTTGTTTTTGTTTCAGCCTTGCTGCTACATGCTTTTTCCCTTAGTTTGTATTCATTTTTCATATGGTCAGAAATAGTGTTGCTTATTAGTGCATGTACTCATGCAGACATACATTTATAAGACAGTTTTGTCTCATTTCACAGGACAGCATTCCTTTGGACAGTTGCATCTTGGCAACAAACCCAAGTTGCTAATGTCCTAAGATTCTAGAAGAATAAAGTCTTATAACTCTTATAATGCTTAAAAAACATGTCAGACCACTCTGAACTTGAATCTTATTAGCGTGCTAAAAGTATTTTCCCAGTGAATGACACCATTCAGGAATGACACAGTAACTGTCTGTATAACACTGATTCCATCCAAATGAATTACTTTTCTTCCGTGCATTGTGATAAAATGTTTGGCTCTTTCACTCCTTTCCTGAATATTTGACTGCAGTAGAGTTACACTGGTTACCTTTGAAAACTAAGGCAGACGTAGTTGCTATATTTCCCTATCTGTGTGCTTAAGTATGTATGCAATATGTAATCTAAGTTAAATATATTCATGTGTTTGTAAAACCACAGCCTTGCTATCTCTTACTGACTGGCTTACAATTCAAGGTATTTTTGAATGTCTGTCAAATTTGTATATGCTGGATATATGATAATGATTGTATTTTATTAAAACGTTGTATGCAGTGCACATTGTTTTAGTGGTGTACTTCACTGTTAATACTGGAATTCTCATATATTTTCTCAGACTTGCCTCTTTTGTGATTCAGATGGCTGTGTTGAAGAGACCACTTACCTCCTGATCAAGATAGAAATTGAAACTAATTTGAATAATGTGTCATGTATGATGTTGACTAGACCACTTATCTCCCTTATCAAGATGGAAATATATAATAATTTAAATAAATAAAAGCATGTGTCATACGTCATTATATGTTTATCATATGTATTGCTTTGGTTGTTTAAAATGTGTTTCCTGTATATATTTGTCTTTATACAGCCACATATATTTGCATGTCTACACAACACATATAAATGTACACACACAAACCTGTATGTGTTATGCATTAGTGGATATATACATGCACGCTCTCATACACTGACATGCAGGAGGTATTTTGACTAAGGTGATAGTATAGCTTCTCCTAACAACATTTGTGTCACTGACCCTTTATTGCTAGTTTTACAAGTAACAGTTTTTTTTTTTCATTTGTCATATGCCACTTGACAAGAGTATTAAAAGTGTGACTCAAACTACAGAAACCACAGACCCCCTAAGCTTACCCAGTCTTGTCTGTCAGGCCATGGAACAAATCATCATGGACCCTATAAATAAGGACATAGATGATCTCCAAACCCTTGATCTGACACAGTTTGGTTTTGTCCAAGACACAGGTTATGCTTGTTAAACCCGGTAGACGTCTTCAAAATCTTCACTAGAGCCATAAATTAAGGCAAATCTGACTTAGCAAAGGCCTTCGGCACAGTCCCCTAGCCGGACATCATTGATAAACTCTCCCAGTTGAATATCAACCCTTATGTTATCAGTTTGATTGCAACTGGCTCACTGACAGATTGCAGTCAGTCAGTGTTGGTGATTTTACCTCAACCAGCAGACGTTTCAATAGTGGGGTTCCACAGGGGTTAGTGCTGGGCCCCCCATTGTTTGGAATATACTTTTCAGAGGTTCAGGTCAAAACAGAGGGGCTGTGGCTAGCTAAGTTTGATGATGACTGCAAATTAGGTGGAATCATTGAATCCCCAAATGATGTCAGTATACTTCAAGAGGGCTTACACAAACCAATGATTGTTATCAAATGTATGGACTCAAACTCAGTGCTAAAAAATGCATCATCATCCCCTTCAGTAAACATGATATCCATGCAGACTATCATATACATAATCACTACATTACAACTCAGTAGTGAGAGACTTGGGAACACAAGTTGACTGTAGCCTAAACGTTGACCCATCACGTGTCTACTGTGGTAAGGAAGGCATTCTACGTGGCTCACCTCATTAGCAGAGGCATTGCCCCAAGAGTGAAACAGGTCATAACTCCCCTATACTCGACCCTCATCAGGCCAATAACTGAGTGCAGTGCTCCCTTTGGTATGTATCTTACCAGGCACCTGTAGCAACTTGAGAGACCTCAGAGATTTCTAACCAAGAAAATTCAGGGTCTCAAGCACAAGTCATATATTGACAGACTGAAGTTACTGTCACTGTACTCAGTAGTGAACACACTACTTAGACGAGACTTATGCTTGGCCTGCAGAGCAATCTCAGATCCATACCTAATGTAAATGCTGCACATCTGCAGGTCAAATGTGATAAGGGTCACTTGCTCTAGGGACCTTAACCTGGCCTGCGACATAAATAGGACCTGCTGGAGAGACGGATAAGTCTCTCAGAAGTTGGTACTCCTCTGGTATAGGCTACCAGTTCACATCAAACACAGCCTCTGTATGACCCTGGTTAAGTGCAGCCTGGATGGGAAACCATAAGTTCCTTGCTGGGGATTTTACCTATGACCCTCCTAGATATGGGCAATCATTGCTAACTAAGATCTTGAGTATAGGCTAGATCCTTTATATTGGGTTTCTGTAGTATTATATTGGGTACACACGGCTAGGCTTATAAAGACCTTTGGGTCAGTAGCCTAGTAACCACCTATGAACTTATCAAGTAACAAGAATATTCTTGCCTTCAAGCATCTAAATTTTTAGAAATGATAATAATACTTGTGTGCTGGCACCAGTCATGGGAGTAATATATTACAATAGGAAATATACTACTGTAGTATATTTACAGTTTCTAGTAACTAATAATATAACTAGTTACTTTGTCAAAATAGTAAAAAAATGAATAGCACTATATTCATTTTTTAGTAACTAGTAACTTAAATGTGCGTTACTTTTGAGTTAATTTTGCTTAAACCAGTGGTTTTCAACCTGGGCGATATCTCCCCCTAAAGACAGATGGAAAACTTCAGGAGGCCCTGGATAGTATGGACAGTAATCAGATGTTAGGAGATAATAGAGACTTTGAAGAGGCAATTTGGATGAAAAATTACGATATAATGTGGGCACAACTCATACCACATAATATTCATAATAGATTAGAATTAGTCTGGAGCAAAATTTACTTCATTTTTTAGCACTGCAAGGAGGTGCACGCTAATGACGACCAGACTCTGGCTCTGTCCTGGTACTGTGAGACTCTCACCCACTAAAACTTTGGGTTTCAATTTTTAGTTGCTGAAAATAGAGAAAATGTGATAGTTTTTATAGGTCTTGTGCTGCTGGCTGTGTATGCTTTGGTTTAATTATTATTTGTGACTCTCTAGCTATAAAGACTAGTCTTCTTCTCCTTTCAGCTGCTCCCATTAAGGGTTACCATGGTAGATCATCGATCCGCAGAACAAGGAGCAGTAGAGTTTTACAGTGTGGAGTTGCCAGCCCGGCACCTAAACTTCCTCAGAAAGCACAAGCACCCACACAAACACCTAGGGCCAATTTAGAATGTCCAATTCACCTGCAGCATGTCTTGGGAATGTGGGAGGAATCCAGAGCACCTGAAGGAAACCCACACTGGACATACAGACTCCACACAGAAGGCACCCCTGCTGAGAATCGAAATGGAGAACCTCTTGCTGTGAGGTGATAATGCTAACTGCTGCACTACTGTGCCACCTAGCTATAAAGAGTAATCTGCTGGAGTTTTTCCAACTGTTAAATGCTATTCATCATCACTGTAGCATTGTGTATACAACTTTAATAAGACACTTATATGCATGTGCTTCCTTGTGAGAGGAAATTTCAATATTATTGATAACCTACACTTATCTAAAAGTAACGCATTACTTTTGTAAGTATTAATAGCAATATATTACTTTTTTAGAAAATTAATAAGTAATAGTGATATATTACTTTCACTGAAAAGTAACTAATAATGGTAACTTATTACTTTTATAAGTAACTAGCACACACACAGACTGCGCTACACTTTTTTTCTGGAATAACTGTTGCCGTATCCCTAAGAATTTGGTGGGGGGAGGTACGTAGGGTGAGTCAAGCTTGGCAGCAGTTGGCCAAGACTAATTACATGTAGACATTAATTTGCCATTACAGAGCTGTAGTTCCTCCTGGATATACACACAGAAGGTAAACAAGGTACTCCCAACTCAAAATCGGGCAACATATGTATAGTCAGGCAGGGTGCAATCAACAAAAAGGGTGAGGTGAAGAATAATTGGACATTTTACACTATGTTGCTTTCACAGTGGGCTCAACTCAAAAGAGTGGCACTGGAAACGGCACCAGTACCAGTGTGGGCACAAATTAATTTGCAGTATCAGTGGATGTGTGAGAATAATGGGTAATAAACACCCTCAGTACAGGTAATTTGGTGGCTTGCAAAAGGGTACTGCAGCAGTTTAGAGAAACTAGTAAGGTGCAAGGTTGTCCAGCTGTACGACCCATAGCTGTAAAACAATGGAGGGCACACACACTGCTACTGTTAGAAGCTGAGAAAAACAAGTTTAAGGCAGCATTACATTTGGCAAGCTATTAGCTGGCTGTACAAAGCCATGGGGAGGCAATGTGATCTTTATGGGGCAAACTCCAAAATATATGTCATCAGTAATACAACATATTATTTTCACGGCCTGTTTATCAGCCGTATGTGAAGCATTTAGCTGGTAAGAATAAGAATATTCTAAAGATAAATAGGAGACAACCTCAGACTGATCAGGAGGTGAAGTACCAATGGCTGGCTCCAGATTCAGTGGCCACAGAATGGAATGCAGTACAATGCCTGCAACATTACCAAACAGTGTCTACAGCACAGAAGTCCAGTCACACTGTTTCATCATAGACTGGCACATAAAAAGGAGCAGATTTCTGCCATGAGAACGGTACCCTGCTTACCTAGCTTGAGGTGAGGGTTGTACTGAAGAAAACAGTGGAGTGATGAAGCTTGGACCCCAAATATATATATATATATATATATATATATATATATATATATATGTATGGGTCTACCTGAAAACACCGACACGCGAAAACACCAACAATGAAAAACCGAAAGTTCAAAAACACGAAACGTCACATGCCTGACAAACCACAATCCCGGCAGTCAACAAACAAAACAAATCCCCTGTCCAAAAAGCACACACACAACACAAGCACACCAAAAACCTTACAAACCTACACTAAACCTTACATACACAACTATCTATGCACTAACCTTAACCCAAACCCTAACCCTAAAGTCTGTCACTATCGCACATTCACCTAACCTGCGCCCTAACTCACCTAATCTGCCTCTAACCCCTACGGTCCATCACTATCGCACACTTACCTTAATATGTTGGTGTTCTCAGCATCGGGATTTTCAACTGTCTTGTCATCTCCATTGTCGATCTTCCTGTGTCTGTGTTCTTGTCGTCTGCGTTTCAGCGTTTTCAGGTAGACATACATATACCATGCTCATTTAGCATAACATCAGCTTCTCATGTGCAATGGGCAAGGACATCATTGGCAAACATTAAGAAATTTGGAAGATGTAAGTACAACGCTTATGAAAGATAGTTGAGAAATAACCTCTTCTACCACACCTAACATTGTTGTCTTTTATTTGCAGAACCTGGGTAGTACCTGTAGAGACAGACTGCATCTTCCAGCAGCACCTTTTGCTGACTGGAGCTTCCTGCACGTTTGCTCACCTGGTGCCTTGCTGGTGCTCTTCCATGTGAATGGAAACCCCTGTCTTATACATCACCTCCTGTAACATGGAGTTATTACCTGTGACATATTGTGGTACCTAACATATAACATGTATAATTTGTGTTAAAGCCCAAATTATGATATTTGCACTGAGACCATACAGTTTGCTGAGCTGTACACCCTTCCACAATCCTTACTGTTGCCCATACCTCTCAACCTGGAAACATCAAAAATCTGGACAAGGCCCATGAAAAATAGGTACAAATCTGTATGCTGATTAACATACAATTTGCATACATAATTACACAACCCCGCCCACTCCAATGGAATTGTAGGATACCAACACAAACTAAAGGACAGACAACCAAAATATGGCACCAGAGTCCCCCTGCAGCCATTCCAATGTCCCATTACCTGGCTATTTTGTTCCATTTACCATAAACACTAATATGCATACTGTTTTACTTTTACAATGATTATTTGGATTTTATTTTTACATTTTATAGCACAATGCACAAACACTAAGACATCTGCTAAACAAAGCAATATGGTTTCACAATGAACCCACAATCTTCTGCATCAAAAGCAAGTATTAATTTCTCCCTGTTGTGCTACTAACACCACAAACAGATTTGGCATAACCAGCACTAACCTTCTCTGCCCCTGAAGAACTATGCAGCACAAGAAATCTGGAAAAGTCAAAATATATTTGAGGGGTGACAAAAGCCCAAAACAGGGACACATTTTAAACATTGCTTGTATAATCTTAGAAAAGTTGCTGGAATAAAATGTTTTATTTTACCATGCATTTCCTGAAAGATAGGAAGACTGAAACTTAAATGGCTATCATTATTTAGTGAACTCAGTTCAACTCATTGACTTGTTAGAAAACCACAAATTTTAAGAGGAACAGACCAAAAGTATATGCCAAACATTCCATAAAACTTTGGACTGCGAACTATGGTTATCTCCTTAAATCACAAGTGGGCATTTACACATACGCACTTGGTCCGAACCTCACCCATTAAACTAAAGCACAGTTTCCAACTGAACCAGATGCAGTAACCATTTTTTAACGTAACAAGCATCAAAGATGGTGCTAAAGATCCAGTTTACCGTTTCAAAATGAATACACTAAAAGAAATTACTTAACTGTGCACTCAGTTTAACATATTAGTAATGCTGTGGAAATCGGAATATTACATGCATGTCGGACTGCTCCATGTTAAAGTTTTCATGTAGTTGGGGAAAAAAGTCAATAAGCTCTGCTGCATCAATCTGTTTGACTTTATTTTTTCCTGGACATTCTGTAAATGCAATTGTCTTACTGCTTACAGTGTTTTGTCTAGAAGGGTTTATGGCTATAATACAGGACAATTACGGTGCACACACACACACAGACACACACAAACACTTTGATTCCTTAACTAATCCCCCAACTGCTTTCTGCGTTCTCACCTGTGATTAGTTCCCCCGAGTGCTTTCTCCGTTCTCGCCTGCCATTACATCCTGCAGTAATTCAGTGGTGCCTGTGGTTCTCCATTTACGTGTTGCCTGGACAAAACTGCCATCTGCTGCCATTACATCCTGCTGCAAAAAAAAAATGAGCATTTACTGCCGAAAACTTAGGCAAGCATTACTGACTGCCATTACATCCTGCTGTTTGTTAGTGCTGCCGTTTAAACAATTCCCGCTTGCAGCCAGCCGGAAATGATGACGTGAGCTCCTTGAGCTCAATTCCAACTGGCTGGTAGCCCTGACAGAGCTGACGTCATCTCGCACATGATGACATCAGCTCTGACAGTGAGATAATTTAAAAAAACAAATACAAACAAAAAAATATATATATATATCGGAAATGAAGGGGTGCCCCTTCATTTGGACCCCAAAACTTGGTAAAAACCGAGTAATTTGGTATGGTTGGGAGGTATGCTGTTGCCTTCTATTCATGGTGATACTTATATCAAGGGTTCACATGGCATTTTTGAAATATGCAGCTCTTGCTCTGTATGCCATTCTTCAGCAGACAGAGTGTTGTCTATATGTAGGGAATGTGGCTTATTCTACCCTGCTCAACCTGTTACAGCTATGCAAAACACACACCATCATCAACACCCACAACAAAGACTACAATCTTTTAGAGGCACAGAAATAGAACATGGCTGGCACAACAGACTTCTATCCCAAGGAATCCTACACTTACTGAATAAAACTTCCTATGCATGTCAAGCAATACTATGCATGGACTATATTCAGTAATATTCTGCATGAATAGCCTGGAAATCATAAATCCTCTTTGGGGTATATAGCATGGTGCTTCATGACCATGGAAATTAACTCACTCGACAGTGCTTGGGCTTAGCTGGCTATGCTTTCCAATGGTCTTTTGAACTGCATGCCTAGTACATACCTATGAACTTACCAACCTAATATATAGTTACCAAGTATCTTTCCTGCCTGCCTGTTGCATATAGAATATATATGAGACAAAGCATTACTTTATTGATGAATGTATTTCTGTAATCATCTCAGTTGATGATCTTAATATGGTAATTTGTATATACTATAGACCACCCCAAGTTTCATACTACCACGACCGTGATACAGATATCTCTGAATTGCACATGTCCTGCATGTCAACATTGACTGCATAGTATAGCTTTACACACTGTGCTTTTCTTTTCTGAATACCCCTTACTGTGTTTTATGTCCTGTAAGAGTACCAACTATATACACACATAACCATGTACCTGTACACAAACATTTAATTGTATTATTTTAAAAAGTAATGAAAACAACAAATAGATGCACGCTGTACTCTCCAAGGTACCATGAATTAAACTTAACCTCTGTTTGAAATCATTTAATTTATTCCCCTTATTTACTTAGTTAGCTGTTTGCTTGTTTGTTTATTAATTTCAGCTTGATAACCATGTAAGTGGGAGGCTGACAGACCATTTTGAGTCACAACCTGAGCTCCAGGTTGCAAGAGACAAACAGAAAATTGTAAATAGAATAAAGAATTATACCTTTGTCTGACAGAATGTCAAACAGTGGCAAAATGCAGAAGTGGAATTCAAGCACAATGATAGTTCATAAAATAGAAATGGAAATGAGGTCAAACTATACAACTCTGCAGGTAAGAAGGGCATTATTGCTCACACCTGAAATATTAGTATGTGTACACATATGTAAAATGTATAAATATAAATAAGCTGTTCAATATAGTGGTTATGTTAAGTAGAGAAGGATCGCTCCATTTTTATTATTTTTTTTGTTTAATGTACAGTTCTGTTCTTTAAACTAATGAATGTGTATTGTGGATGTCTTGCATTGCCATGATTCATTAGCAGATTCTGTCTTTGCAACAAAGTGCCACATTTACTTTTACTTAAAATTGACACTGTTCCACTGTAGCCATGTTACATTACATCAAAAGTATATATGCTTAGATATGATAATTATGAATAGTTATGAAGCAGTCAGATAAAACCATGACTTCACATGGAACCTGTGTGTCTGCTTGCTTGTTTATTTATTTTGTAAAATAAATGAAACTACAGTTTCACATGGAATGTGTGTCTGTGTACTTTTTATGTATGTATAAAGTTGTACTGGCTAGTTCTAATTAGAAAAAAAGACTGTCTAGTGTATAGGAATATACATGCAATAAAAGCCATTAATTTCTTGTGATTTCATGACATTTCAGTTATAACTGAAGGCATACATCTCAACCTTATAGAGCAGAGAGAAAAGCCTTGACAAACTTTTACTTGGCTGAAGTAGTTACTAATGTCCAAGATAAGAGTAGACAGCAACTTTACTCAAAAGTGTTACACAACAGCAATAAGGTACAAGCATAAGACAGAGTCCATATGACTCAAAGATGGCTACCTACTCCCCAGAAAATACCCTCTACCACTTTTCCCCCACTATTACTAAAGAACAGGTCCTCAGTGTGCTCTCCAGAGCTAAACACACTTCAGCAATGAGCACTGATATAGTTTGAAAAATGACCCCTCAGCCCACTTGAATGTCAGTCACAGCCTCCAGACAGGGTTCGTCCTGAGGGAATGCAGAAGTGCAATGGTCATTCCTCTACATAAAGGTGCCCCATCAACAGTCCCACGGAATGACAGACCCATAAGCTGGACTAGTCTCATATACAAGGCCATGGAAAAAGTTATCATGAATCTAATACATAGGAAATCTTCACACACTCGACCCATCCAAGTTTAGTTTTGTCAAGGGTAGGTCACACCTACTAAACCCAGTGGACTACTTTGAGAAGGTCACTTGAGCCATGGATGATAGGCAAAAAAGTGCATATTGCATATCTCGACCTGTTAAAGGCATTCAACACACTACCTCACTTAGGTATTATAGACAAACTCAAAAATGTAGACATAGATCATCCCTATGTAACCCGACGGATCGTCAAATGGCTCATGGATAGGACACATGAAATTAGAGTGGAGAAATCCACCTCCACCAATAGGCATGTTACTAGTGGTGTTCAACAGGACTTAGCCCTTGGACCTCTCCTGTTTGGAATATACTTCTCTGAATTCATAGCAATTATAGAGGGTCTTTGGGTGATCAAATCTGCAGATGACTGCAAGTTGGGTGCAATCACTGATTTCTCCAAAGATGATGATATGCTTGAGTAGGGTCTGAGAGCCAAGTAACTAGTGCCAGAAACATAGCCTAATAGTCAATGCCAAAAATGCACATTTATACCCTTTGGGAAGATGACCACCCCTGAAAATTACAACATTGATAACACTCTCTTAAGAGTAGACCCAGTGGTAAGGCACTTGAGAACTCTGGTTGACAGCAAGTTGAACTTTGATCACCATGTGTCCAAGGTGGTGAGAAAATCCTTCTATGCAGGGCAAATTATAAGTTATGGCATGCCATCCAAATCTAAGGAGATCATTGTACCACAATCCTTAACCATCATTCGACCAATAATCAAATACATTGCACTCTTCAACATGTAGCTGGCCAGGCATTTGCAACAACTATAGTTGTCACAGATATTCCTCATTAAAAGAATACAGGGTGCAAATAAGTCCTATGTGGAAAATAAACCCTTGTCCATATTCTCAGTCTTATACAGACTACTGAGGGGCAATCTATACCTAGCCTACAAGACCTTTTAAGATCCAGCTCTGATGGATATGCTACACATCACAAAACAAACAGCAGAAGAATTACGTGATCTAAGGATCTAAACCTTGTCTGTGACATAAGCAAAACATGTTGGAGGAACAGGTGTGTGTCTGAGAGATTACCCTTTTTCTAGAAAAGACTCCCCCCATTTATGTGAAACAGAGCTCTTCTTTAAGCCTATTCAAATAACATTTGGACCAATGGATGGGAAAGCATTAATTCACACCACCTTGTCACCTGTGGCCTTCATGGACAGCAATAGCTTGTAGATGCTCTAAGTCACAGGCATACACCAAAGTCTTAATAGTCTTTGGGCATCGACAATTACCAAAACTGGGGCATGAATGGCTAGGCTTAAAAACCATTAGCCTGGTAACCCCCAATGAGGATTTCTTCTAGTGAGTTGGAAATGCATGAAATTGCCTTCCTTACAAATTTGTGTACCAAGAACATGTTGGAATCCAGAAATACATACAATAACCAAAATCAGCTATAGTGGAATGTAGTAAAAGGTAGGATATTAGTTAGCAATGAACCTCTAATTAAATAAGCCAAATGTAACTGTGTATGACAGCAATGTATACAATGTGTTTTATACAGCATGTATCATGGGCAATAAAAAAGACAACTGGGTACACAAGTCCCAAGATAAAAAACTGCCCAATCCTCAAATATGCACTGGTTCCAGGACTGTAGAACCTTCAAGACACAGAAACATTCTAACAATGGTGGTTAGCCTAGGTTCAGGGAAAGAATGCCACTACCCCATTGTAGAAGTAAGTAGTAGTCCACAAAAACTGATAGGCCAGAAAAGAGTCAAAGATGGTAGAGTGGACTAGTGAGGATAAGAAAGAATGTATATATTGTTACTATTATACATGAAGCCCAGAATTTCCAGATAGAAAATATTCAAAAAGATTGAGAGAAATCAGAGGAAAGAAAAAAATACTTGCACAAGAAAAAACTGTCCAAACCTTCAAACACATTTTTGTGTTCATTAATACAAAAGATTCATGAAAAATAATTATATATATACAAAAACGATGGGCCGTTTGGAAAAAAGAAGCAATCAAGGAAGTGCACAAATGTAAAGAACAAAACCTAGAGATTTTTTAAAGGCATGAAAAATAAACATGGACATAGGTTGGTACTAGGCTATCGGCCCTAGGGCCTATAGAAGCCTAGCCATAACAATTCCCTGGCTATTTCTTCCCACACTATTTACTTCCCTGGACCCCTGTCTAGCAGGGCAACTGACGTGATCCCTGGGGTGAATTTCCTTTCTCCCATCCAATCATCAAGGTTCCTTTTGAAGAGGGCCAAAGAGGTGCTCTGCTTGACATGTATGGGCAGTCTATTCCAGAGTCTGTGGAGTCTCTGGGTCAGGAACCTATCCCTCCAGCATGTTTTGTTTATTGTGATGACAAGGTTTAGATCCCTGGAGCATGTGGCTCTGAGGGATTGGGATTTCTTTAAGTGTAGCATGTCCAACAGCTCTGGGTTTGACATGGCCTTGTATGTTAAGCAGAGATCACCTCGGAGTAGACGATATGCGACAGAGTATAGTTGGAGTTTTTTAAGGCGGTCAGCATAGGGCATCTGCTTTAGGCCTGTGATTCTTTTAGGGAGGTATTTCTGCAGCCTTTTCAATTGTTGCAGATGTCTTGAGAGGTACATACCAAATTGGGCATTGTATTCTATAATGGGTCTAATGAGGGATGAGTACAGTGAGACAATGATCTCCTTTTTTTGCGGATGAAAAGCCCTTAGTGATGAGGTGTGCCACATAGAAGGATTTCCTGACTGCTATGGTGATGTAGTTATTGAAGGTGAGACCACTGTCCACCTCTGTCCCTAAGTCTCTTATCACACTTTCAGTGTTTAGTGTACTGCCACCTATGTGATAATTCATGGGTACATGTTTTTTCCCAAATGGGATAACTATACATTTCTTGGCATTGAGCTTGAGCCCATGGCTCTAGCACCAAGCATCTGTTTCTGTAAGGCCCGTTTGTAGAGTATCAACATCATTTGGGGATTCAATAATGGCTCCCAGTTTGCAGTCATCTGCAAACTTTGTTAGCCAGAGTCCCTTAGGGTTGGCCTGTACTTCAGAGAAGTAGATGCCAAACAAGAGAGGTCCCAGGACTGAACCCTGAGGTACTCCACTTGTCACTTGTCTGGAGCTGGATTTGGAGTCAGCTACTTTTACAGTGTGGGTTCTGTCAGTAAGCCAGTTGGCAACCCATCGAGTGACATAGGGATTAATGCCCAGCTTAGTAAGTTTATCTATGATTCCAGAGTGGGGGATGGTGTCAATGGCCTTGGCAAGGTCCAGATAGGCTGTGTGGACTGCCTTACCCTCGTCCACGGCTCTGGAGACTGATTCGAAGAAGTCAGTCAGGTTCAGGAGACAAGATCGGCCCTCCACGAACCCAAACTGGGTGGGGTCCAGTGTTTTAAGGTTGCCAATGTCTTTGTTTATAAGACATGGGAAAGAAAGAGAGATTTGATTTGCTGCAATATTTATACAAAGGAGAAAGATAAAGTAATCAATGCCCGAAAGCATCTCCAAACAAATTTGTAGAGAAATATAGGTAAAGTATGTAAACTTTCACAACCAGAGAAATAAGATCACAAAGGGGGGATGTAAAACAGAAGATGAGCAAAATAGAAGGTAAACAAATAGAAGCTGAAGTTATGGAATACTTCCACAGTGAAGTATTTAGTGTAGAAAGTCTAACACAGTTTGTCACAGCATGATGGAACAGTTAGTCCCCAAAGTAAGGAAAACAGAACGAGTGGGAGACATCTGAGGAAGAAATATGGACATGGGAATGTATAATAACTTAGTACTCTTCCATTATCAGGGCAACAGGTCTATTGAGCACTTGGAATAGAATGCCAGTTCCCTGTCTGAAACTGGTCATTGCAGTAGCAGGATAATTCAACTATCGACCACTGATACCCCATTGTTGTATTATTATTATTAGTGTTATTATGTGTGAGATTGAGGAATACCAGGGATGAGGGAATTTGGCCTTCCTCACCTGCAATACCATTTGAAATATATAACATTAGCATTGGCTGAAAGGTGTGCTGAGGGATTTGCACCCTGCAAAAAGAAAAAAAAAAAAACGTTTAATGTATTTTAACTTGTTTTTCAATTACTTGAGTTTGGAGCAGTCCTGATAAATATTTGGCAGTTCGACAAAGGCAAACAACACATAACCAAGAAGTGAAAGGTTAAAACGTAATCCGCTCAGCTGCACCACCGTTTTTGCAACACAGTTTGTAAGGTTGCTGTCCTAGTGGTATAATCTAAAAAGGACTCGTCTAAATGTTGAACTTCTCCCTTGAAAGCAAAGAAATGCTGAATAACGCTGTAATTATGTGCTTGAAATGTTTTGCTTAAGGGTGAGAACCAACAAGTCGGACAGCTGTTTTTCTTTGGTGTTATTAAAATGAGAAGTAAATATGGTATGGGTATTCTTGCTCGTAACATACTTTGGTTCTAGGGTTTAAGTCTGTCGACTTGATAAATGCCTATGAAATTGTAATAAGGTGTACTACTCCATCAATAAAAAATGTCTTCACATTTTTTAAATATTTTTTGGTTGTTTAAAGTGAATTAGAAGTGAATGCAAGTATAAAAATGTATTGTGCTCATTACACCTGTTGCCCCGATAACAGAAAAGTACCAATAACTTTAATATAGTACAATATTTATGGAAAGGAGAAAGCAAAACAAATCAATACAAAAAAGCATCACCAAATATAGTTGCAGAGAAATACAGCCAAAGGTATCTGGATATGCAAAATTTCACAATACAAAAAATAACAAAAAAGCAAGCAATAAGAAAACAATGGGGGAGTAGAAAAGATGATTAGTTATGGGGAAGTTGAAATAGAAACTGAAGTTATGGATTTCCTGCAAAATAAAAGATTTAGTGTAGAAAATCCTACAGTGGTAATGTCACAGCATGATTGAACAATGAGTCTAACAAATTAAGGAGAAACAGTTGGCACGTGAAGCATCTTATCACTTGCCGCATGAAGATTCTGTGCAGCCTTTAGCAGGAAATGAGTACAATAGTTCAACTGGAGTTGCACAGCAAGGGAAGGAACAAAAAACATTGGCAACTCTGACACAGGCAATGTTGTGTATTGATAGACAAGTGAATTCCTACATGAAAGAGCAACAGATGATGCAGGATGCAGCTGAAGAGAATGTCACAGCAAGATGTTCAGGAACTTTGTGTAGAATCCCTGCAGCAAACGGAGAGCAAAGATAGCAGTGGTTCTATTTAATAGAGATGGATAGTTGTATTAATATCAATGAAAAATATTGCAGAAAGTCAATAAGATCCAAAATGCTAGAAGTCTGATTAACAAATGAACACAATATGTAAATCTTTCAAGAGAAATTTGTGCAGTATAACAGACGTAAATAGGCTATATTGATTTGCAGCTAAATTAATAACATCTGTTCTCCCATTGGCTATGTACATGTACCAGTAGACTATAAAAAAGCAATATTCCTAGCCTTCCTACTTTTCCTCCCCATCTCACTTATGGCTCAGACTCCTCCTATTCTTCCCTTATAAGACCCATTATTGAGTACAATGCCCCTTTTGGCATGTACCTCACAAAGCACATGCAGCAGCTGGGGAGATCACTGAGGTTCCTAACCAGGAGAATCCAGGGCCTCAAACATCTACCCTACACAGATAGGCTAAAGGCCCTGTCCCTCTACTCAGTCTCATACAGACTCCTCAGAGGTGACCTCTGTCTGGCATACAAAGCAATCTTAGACCCTGCCTTGATGGGACTGCTGCATATCTGCAAGTTAAGCTCCATTTGAGTAACCCACATGCACGACCACAACCTGGTCTGTGATATGAATAGGACTTGTTGGCAGGACAGATTTGTGTCCCAGAGACTCCCCCTTTTGTGGAACAGACTCCTACTCCACGTCAAGCAGAATACCTCATTAACCCTTTTCAGTGCAACCTGGATAGCTGTATGAGGAACAGAAAATTTACCGCTGGTATTCCACCTGTGTCCCTGCTGGACAGTGGCATCTGGTTCTGACTTGTTGGAACATAGGCTAAATTCTTGGCTAAGCTTGCAATGGCCTCAGGATCAATAGCCTAGTAACTTTCTATGATCCTATGATGATGACTAAGTTTGCAGATGACTGCAAGCTAGGAGCAGTCCTCAAATGACTTGCCCATCCTGCAGCGAGGTTTGTCTCAAATAAATAACTGATGTCAATATCACGGCCTAAAACTACATATCAAAAAATGTATTACTTTATCTTTAGTGAAGTAATCTACCCCTGGGAACTACCAGACTGACAATGCTCCCCTAAGACTTTACCCAGTTGATCAGGATTTGGGAACTTATGTGGACAGTGACTTAACTTTTGACCAACATGTGTCTGTTGTTGTAAGAATGTCCTTCTATATTGCACAGATTATAAACAAAGGGATTGTGTTTAGATCTAGGGATGTCATTGACCCCCTTTACTCAGCTTTCATTGGGCTGGTCATTGCACATAATGCCCCCTTTGGCATGTATTTGTTCAGACACATGTAATAACTGGAGCTCCCCAAACATACCTTACTAAAAGGCTACAAGGCCTAAACAACAGGTCATATATGGACCGACTGAAACCCCTGTCACTATACTCAGTACAGACTGCTAAGACGTGACCTGTGTCTGGCATAGAAAGCATACTCTGACCTATTACAAATGGATTTACTGCACATCAGTAAGTCAAATGGCATCGGAAATACTTTGTCTAGGCATCTAAACCTCTTCCGCAAATTAATAGAACAGCCTGGAAGGAGAGGTATATCTGTCAGATGATACCACTGCTCCCAATCCACATAAAACATAGTTCTTCCCTGTCCATTTTCAACTGCAACTTAGATATATGGATGGGAAACAGAAAAATTATCTGAGAACTGCCCCATACACTACAAATGTACATATGCAGCCCCTAAATGCTTTATCATGCTCAAAGGTTTAACTCAAATTATCTGTGGTATGATCCCAGTTATTCTCATTATGGGTAGCAACCCTGGAACAGGTAAAGCCAATCTATAACCAAGTGGGATAGATTATTTCAAACACTAAAAGGGAAATTAGCTTGAGAAAATTGCCTGCAAAAACAGCGTACCTAGTACTTAACCTATGAACCTATAATCTTACATTTGAGATGCACATGCAAAAAATTCATAAAAAAACTCCAAAAACCTGGAATGCTTTAGAAATTCAAAAAAATTCTCACAAATACAACTAAAGCTACATTCCATACTACTTAGCTCTTCCACTCACTAGTTTATAGGGCTCCAATTATTACTATCTTCCAGGCATTACAAAAAGCAAAACTTGAGCAATGCTATAATAAAATAAATTTGCAGCAAATACCCCTTTCAGAACCCACTACTATATAGCACTGAAAGCCTAAATTGGTTAGAACTAGCCTATCATCTAACATATACAGAGCTTCATCCCACCTACAGCATTAGCCAGAAATCATCTGCTTGTCTAACACTAAATATAATTCTATACAACTATGTTCGTATTCCATCAATATGATTCAGTGAGGATAAACCTTTCTGTCCACACCCCTATCAAATCCACAGGGCCTGATCTATATTTATACCATGTTGTTAAGGCATTGGACGCCTTACCTATATCCATCAGATCAATACCCTTCCTCCAGTCCTTCAAAACTATTCTGAAATAGTTGTTAGCCATAGTCTGTCTCTGTTTTTGATCAACCTCAGGATAACAATATTCCTAAATATGAACACATTCCTATTCATACCTTACACCTCCTTACTCTCCCTTTTCACCTACTTTCGAATTTTATCTAGATATGTAATAACTTATTTTTCCCTAACTTAATATTGCAATTCCTGTATGTATTACACCAGTTTATCTTTAACTTCTAACACCTGTCTAAAATTTCTCTAATAATTAAATTATTGATATACAGGTTGTATTTGTTTTAACTAATCTTGTCACGTTATATATAATTTGGTACAGTTATTTAAACTACAGGTTTTGTTTTATTTTTGAGGCTTGTAAAATTGTTTTCAGAATATTTCTGAAATACTGTGGAACTTTTCTCCCTGGGCCTCCAATAAAAATGAACAACTACCCAGTTAAACTTTCCTGGTAGCCAGAATTCAGTAAATAAATATCATGCTTGACCTTGTTCATACAAATGTTGCCTCTGCCTACACCCCACTAATGTAATATAATATAATATAATATAATATAATATAATATACCAATTGTGATTGCAACAACTGCCCAAAAGAAAACCAAGAAAAAATTATACCCAGTTAAGGAAATCTGTGGAAATAACTGGATACCCACACAACAATATAAAATCGTCAGACAAAATTATGAAAGCAATATTAGTGGTAATTAACTACTTCAGACTGTCCCTGATTTTGCCTTATAGTATTACCCTTTTGCTTTTAAAATGTTTTGATTTTCTGGTAAATCATTGAAGATTAAAGTCAGTCAGTAATGTCAGTGTCATACTTCAGTCTGTAATGTCAGACAGTAGAGTTTCAGGTAATCTACCAGTGTAGTACCTCGGGTGGTTCTGCAGGTTAGGGTGTGTCCACATTGATTGGCAGGTCATTGCACATCTGAGTGACAAGGTATGCTAATTTCCCAAGTCCTAAGCTAAGTACTTTTTTTAGAAAAATTCAGCATTTCGGTTAATTTCCATTGTACTAAACTAAGTATGTTTTGAGATAACACCTGTACATTCTTATGTACCATAATTCAGCATGTAACCCAAGCGGTAAAGCTAATAATATTTCTGGACTGCCGGTGCTCCAGTATCCCATTCTGGAGCACTGGGCATGCACAGTTTACAGTGAAGAAGAACCTGAAAAGCAGTGTATGTTTACTAAGCAGTTGGCTTTACAGTTGTTCATTTGTCCGTTTTAAGCTGCATTCGTTCTGCGATAGTACTATCGCTCCGGAATCTAGTTTGCTTTTCTGATCCTCACTAGGAAATGTGTAAAGTAATATGTAACTGACTTAGTTAGGCACGTGCACATAACCAAAATGCTGGGCATAAACTAAAGTCAAAGCCTAAAGATGAAAATTTTCAAGATTCGGAGTACTTATTTTAATATGCATATTGAAACAGTGTAATGATAGCTGTTGGCTTCAAGCATAGAATACGTTATTTCCCCTTTATAAGGATGATGTTAAGTGTAACTGTACTTTCCGAACCCCCTTATGAATATAAAGCATGAAGAAAATGTTGCATAATTTTAGTGTACTACCCCACCCTAAGCTGGTTTGAGAAGCTAATTTGCCATTATCTCCAATCAGAAGAACAATATATATGTTGTGTGTGTAAAATATATATGTGCTTTACTTTTAACTGTGGTTCCCAATACAGGACATTGTCATATTTATAGACACTGTGGCACAATGTAATTTCAGTACCACATGAGCAGGACTGAGAAGTTTTGTGCATAACCATATTCACTGACAGCTATTAATGTAAATTGCTCTGATTTTATTTTGCATAATTTAAGTCTGTAAATGCACATTTTTCTGCTTATTGAAAGGGAAAGTGCTCAACTTCCTAGTAGCTTGGTCTTGGCAAACTGTGCACATAGTCCTTAAAGAACATTAACTCTAACATACCAATAAACTTGGTTCTGGCATTAAATTTCATTATGTTATTTGTATTTCATTACGGTACTTTATCAAACTTTATAAACTTTGCTTGATGATTGAACCTGTACTTATTTCTATATATATCAGTATATTTCAGCTGATTTTATAATGTATGCCCTTTATTTTCAGATATATTTCAGAGGATATTGTAATGTATGGGTTTTTTTCCACAATATTTCAGCTGTTTTTATAATGCATGCGTTCTTTAATGTACCAATAAACTTCTCACAGACGATTGTAACCGACAGCTACATGAAAGCTAATTAATATGAATGTAGCTTCGTAAGGCATGGGCGTGTTAGGGGCGGGGTTTGCTACTGCGCATCCTGCAAGGTACTACACTGGTAGATTACCGAGTTTCATACTTCTTAGTCTTTAAGAAATCCTTATTGATGCAAATCTGGTTATTTTCCTATTAACGTGAATTAGGGTAATATTTAAAAATTATACCCGATTTTGGACTTGTAAAGACTCTGGTGGTCATTAGTCTAGTATTAACCTATGACCCTACTACTTATGCACAACACATGGAACGATAATACACTTAATGCATCATTCATACTTATTTTCTCGTACAACATATATTCCCGATTCAAGATTTAACACACAGAATGAAAGTGAATTTAAATAATCTCATATACAAAAAACATACACTAACCTGTAACATCCTTCAGTAGGCTTGTAAGCATGTACCAGAATGTCTCACTGGAGCCATGTGTGAAGTGGACTGTTGTTTCAATTGAGCCAGCAGGAAAACCTACCCAGTATCTGAGCAATAAAGCATGGTCATAATCACTGTCACATAATGGCACCAGGAGGTGAAGTGACAACTCTGGTTTCACAACCCCCTCAACAAAAGTAATTCTAAACTTGTCACTATCCACAAAAAGGAAAACACAATAAATACTGTATAAAAATAAATAAGTAATAAGCCACACTAAAACCTTCAACAATGACCACGTCTTCTTAGCTGAGCTAAAATCTTGCAAAAAGAACATGATACACCTCCTAGAAAACCACACTCCCAAGCAATCAGTGGAAAAATAGCCAGTTAGCAATGGAGATGACACTCCTCCATCAACCAAACACACTTTGAAATTACTGCACACTGACAGTGCAGGAAAACTAGCAACCTGTAAAAAATGAAACCTATAATACAAAGCTTTACACTATATAAACCATGCAATAAGGATAAGGAAACAGGAAGTACATCAACTACATAGAGTCCACTTACATTCATCCAGTAGTGAAAACAAAAACACAAGAGATGACATCAATAAGATACAGTTTAAATCGGAATCTCCCAAATATAAAAATGTTCACTTACCTGTAATGTCCAAGTGTGTAGTTTAAACAAGTCCCATTAATTCTTCGAGCAGTCATCTCCTACAATGCTGACTGCTTCTCCAGATGGCTTGCACAGACTCTAAAGAACAGTTTAACGAGCAGAATATTGCTATTATCTGTAAAACTTACTCCAAAAAATTCAAGTCACCTATAGGAAATCGTGCAAGCCATCTATAATCCTACTGTCACCAACCACAAAAAGTAAAATTTATAAAAAGCAGTAATAATTAAAAAAAAGACTGAACTAACCTCTTGTCCAACCTTCCCTTATGACTGCAAGTTCCACAACTAAGCAGAATTCTATAGAAAGAAACACACATAGTTTCATAAGACAGCATACCCACCCCCAATCAATTAAGCCAAGTCTTGTCTCCACATGATGCACCTAGACAATATCTGACTTTACCACTTTGCAATGAATCCATGAATAGATTACACTGGTTAACACATTCAGTTAAATACATACATTAAAATGCATAAGACATTTTTAACAGCTCAGCATTTAAATGTCTCATTCAATGAAATGAAAGTCAATACCAAGCCAGAAACCAATGCACTTAGCACCTCATCAAGTTGGATATGACCATTTTCACCTCTGCTGGCACCCATTGTTTAATCCAGTATGTCCAAGATCAGAAACACTTAACAGAAAGCCAAGGATGACTGTAGCAATTTTAGAATAATTAACATGCAAACCAATTGACTCGGGCATTTCTTAAAGGAGTACAACAGGTTTCTCTAATGTATTCCTCAACTTCACTGCCCTTTTCGTCCCTATTTACATTGTCCTCTGTAAAGCAACAACAATAAAGCATTTACAATTTTTATAATTTCCCTTACTTCTGTAACAGAAGCTTACCTTCTCATACTGTGATGGTTTCACTTGCAAAATGATTCTCTCACGTTTGAATAAAGCTTCCTGGAGTCGCTCAATTACTGACATCATCGAGGCCAGGCAGTGCAGGTACTTTTTTTTTTTTTTTTCCTTTTTTTTAATCCGTTCCCTCCCCCAAAGTGACATCACCACAGCCGTCATCTGATTCTAACTAAAATAATAAGACCCACCCATTCTGTGATGTCATGGCTCCCTTGTCCTTCCCCCAGCCTGAGTGCTGTTCATTTTATTCAGTAGTAGTGTAGTAACACCGATGTTTGGAAACACAGAAATTTGGTATGCATACTTGTACATTCAGCATGGCAAATGATGCTTAGGTGGTGTATCACTTGCATACTTCTCTGTTGTATTTGCATCAGATACTGCTAGTGTGCAGTGCAGGAATAGAAAGATTAAAACATTCCCCTGGTATCAGAGGTGGCAGTGCAACATATTCATAGTGGCTTAACCTGAGAGTAGCTCTAAGCAAGCACCATGTGAAACCTGAACAAGCAACTAGAATTATTCAGTGCAGCTTCCACACCTTAAGTCTGAAAATGAATTCACATACACACATAAACAGGAGTAGCTGCATATTGATGGCTAAAGGTTTATGGGCATGTCGGGTGGTTACTACACTGCAAAAGTGGTATGTAATGGTGGAGATATTTGGAAGGCATGAGCAAACACACCAGTATATTAAAGCCATAGCACCAATTGAACTGGAGGCTGGCAAATAGATTTAGTAAGGGATTTTGTCCATGCACAAATATTTCAACAGTGATTCTTTGCAGTGGCATCCATTATCTGATTCAAGGTAAATTAATCTTGATGTCCTTTATTTAAAAAAAAATCAATAAAAATTTACTTTGTTATAAGTGACTTCTGGACACAAGAAAAAGGAAGGGGAAAATATAGCAATGTGGTTTGTATGTACAAAGACAAATCCAGGGACACTGCAAAAGTTTTTTTTTTTGCAAACCAACCAGTAGAGTAAAAACATATGAAGGCAAACATTGCATACCCCAACACACTTTGCACATGTAAATCTTAATTTTTAACACGGTGGAAGCATGAAGTGATACCTTAACACTTAAATTAATAAAGATCTAAACTGGTTAATAGTATACATTTTTTATTCTTTAGCTCCTTGGTGCAAGACCTTACTGGATGTGATTGCAGTCAAGTAAGGCCATGGCTACAGTGCAGCAAAAAATGTCCCCTCTAACAAAGGAAATGCTAGAGCAAAGATTAAATTACATGAGTCAAGCATCCTGCTGAGATCTGCCAATCAATGAAATTACCAGGTCAAATTACCCTCAGGACTTTGACAGCTAGGGAAGCCAAGTGTTATGGGGGAGGGGAGAAGTAAATGGACTGGAATTCATTGTCTCTCAAATTAGTGCCATTTAAACTAAATTAGAAAAAAGACAGCAGTAAACAGCACTTTCGGTGTGTTCTGTGGCATTTGCACTTTTTCTGTTTTAAGTAGTCATCCAGCAGCAGGGAATGTTACTTACACTGTTCCATTTTACTCAGTACTTTGTACGCATGCAACATCTATGAAATGACAGGAACTTTAGGCAAACGGAGGCCTGCATGATGTAACATTTTTGAGCCAAACAATGATTTCTGGGATACTGGATGGCAACCTGATTTATCCAAACCACGTCAATATGCCAGCCTCCAGGTGGTCAGAGTCTGGAATTACAAATACAAATATTTAAAATCCTGTAAATAATCCCAGAGTGCTGTTAAAGTGTAGGAAACATCATGCCATGATGTTTTAAACATGTTTTTTGAGTCTGTGGGTGGGGTACTCCTTTAACACAAATTGAAATGATGTAACTATTTTTTATATATTTAGTCAATGTTTTAGTTAATGTAACAAACTTCAAGAAACTGAATTTTCAGTGGAGACTGATATCTGCAGAAAATGATAATAAAACTATGTATACAGTTGTAAGAACCTTATTTATAGGCTTGTAACACTTGGGACAGATGTGAAAAAATATTTTCAGTGAAAATCAGGGGAACCACAAATATTTATAAGCATGGAAGGAGATGGTTAACAGACCATGTTGCTTTACGAGGGATGGTCTGCACCACTCCCTTCTAGGCTTTCAGATATTAGACATTGTCCTCCCCACATAGTGCTTTTTTAGGTAATACCAAACTTGAAAGCACTTCTGAAATAGCAAATCAAACCAAGACAATTTAAAGGTGCTACTGCTTAGTGCTAGAAGTCTAAATAAAAATCTCACTCCACAGAAGGTCTCTTCACCCTTGAGAATGCTGTTGTTTGTGTGGTCACTGAGATGTGGTTTAATGATGTGCAGAGCACACCGATGGTGCAAGGTTATAATGCCTTCTACACATTTAGGCCAGCTACTACACTGACGGACATTAAAGGTAGAGCTGTCTGAATTTACATCAAAAATAAAAATACCTCAAGGCTTAGAGCTTTTCCACATTGAAATCAACATAGGCAAAACCACTTCCATGCAAGCTATAGGTCACCCTCTAAGATAAAGGAAACCCATGCCATATATTTAAACTTACTGGAAGCAATCACCATTCAAACTAATACGATATTCATGGGCAACTTTATCTACCCCCAAGTGTGCCTCATTACGAGGAACATACCTCATTTGATGTCTTAAAAAGTTCATGTTCCCCGAAGTTCTACATTGAAAGGGTCTGACACACATTCAGTGTTAGGAATTTTTTAAATGATATCCATGGTAAATAGAAAAGAATCATATTCATTCATTAAAAGATCTGTTTTATTAGTAAAACTAGCATATTTTAACCATCCTATGACCTTCCTAGTTGAAGCTGTTAGTAAGCTGTTAGTATGTGTTCCACATTTTGCACATTTATCCCAGATTATGAGGCCTAGTGTTCCTCATTTTGGAGAT